>NC_045671.1:44187732-44273245 GCF_009829145.1 Chiroxiphia lanceolata | reverse complement strand
GGCCGTTCCTGCGGCGGCTTGGGCATGTCCCCGCGCCGCGCGGAGCGGAAGCCCCTGCTGGGAGAGGGCTCCCGAGCCTCTAACCTCCTGGCCGGGACCCTCTGCGGCCGGGGGCCGTTCCTGCGGCGGCTTGGGCATGTCCCCGCGCCGCGCGGAGCGGAAGCCCCTGCTGGGAGAGGGCTCCCGAGCCTCTAACCTCCTGGCCGGGACCCTCTGCGGCCGGGGGCCGTTCCTGCGGCGGCTTGGGCATGTCCCCGCGCCGCGCGGAGCGGAAGCCCCTGCTGGGAGAGGGCTCCCGAGCCTCTAACCTCCTGGCCGGGACCCTCTGCGGCCGGGGGCCGTTCCTGCGGCGGCTTGGGCATGTCCCGCGCCGCGCGGAGCGGAAGCCCCTGCTGGGAGAGGGCTCCCGAGCCTCTAACCTCCTGGCCGGGACCCTCTGCGGCCGGGGGCCGTTCCTGCGGCGGCTTGGGCATGTCCCCGCGCCGCGCGGAGCGGAAGCCCCTGCTGGGAGAGGGCTCCCGAGCCTCTAACCTCCTGGCCGGGACCCTCTGCGGCCGGGGGCCGTTCCTGCGGCGGCTTGGGCATGTCCCCGCGCCGCGCGGAGCGGAAGCCCCTGCTGGGAGAGGGCTCCCGAGCCTCTAACCTCCTGGCCGGGACCCTCTGCGGCCGGGGGCCGTTCCTGCGGCGGCTTGGGCATGTCCCCGCGCCGCGCGGAGCGGAAGCCCCTGCTGGGAGAGGGCTCCCGAGCCTCTAACCTCCTGGCCGGGACCCTCTGCGGCCGGGGGCCGTTCCTGCGGCGGCTTGGGCATGTCCCCGCGCCGCGCGCGCTCCGCGCGCGCGGTTGAGCCCTTGGCCGCAACCGTTGCATGAGAGAGGAGAAATAGGGGGAGCCTTGCCGGCAGGTACTACACCTCCATGAAAGAGGAGAAGGAAGATTCAGAGCACACAGAGGTTTGGCGTTCCAGGGTTGGGGGGGAGGGGTTGGGGGGGGGGGATTATTGTAGTGTGTCAAGCGGGCCATGGTGGTCCGCCGACTAGCAGGAGGGAGAGTGGCACAATCCCATATGCAATGTCGCAGGTGAGTAGTGTGCCTGAAGATATGTGGAAACACAGTGGGGGTTGGATAAGGTCAGGGTGGATAGTAGGTTCTTTTAGAATAATGGGGGGCCCCGCCAGGCTGGAGCCAATAAAAGGCACCCCTGCCTGGATGGGTACTGGAGTCAGAATGTTTGCTTTGTTTGTTCTGTCTGTCTGGTTTTGGTTCTCCTGTGGCTACTGCCCAGGCTCAGCATGTTCTGGATATACTTGCTTTGCTCTGTTACATCCTGAAACGGTGGACAGGACAAAGGGTTGTCCCTGGGTACCTCCTCCAGTTTATTTATAGGTAGGTGATAATAAAGCAGGAAATGAAAGACTTGCTCAAGGTGTTCTAATAGGAACATAGTCTCCGTTCCCCTGTGTGGTTGCAAACTGTATGGTACATGCCTCCAGTAGGGTCGCCCATGCCAGACAGATCAAAACCGTAGGACCAGATTTAATACATTCTTGGGCAGGATGAGCTCTGTAGCCTCCTGGCAGTCATCCTAGGAGAAGGACAACTCCAATCCCAAACCCGGGCAGATGGAGCTCGCTTAGCCCTGTAAGGCCGTCCATCTAAGAGAAGGTCACTCTAATCAAACCTACGTCCTGAGGACCTCACTGCCACCATCCAAGCTCGCTCGGCCCTGGCAGATGAACCTCAGGATTAAAGGGTGGGTTCAGTTCCGCGCACACTGTGTCTCACCTAAAAAATCCACTGCGCAGGCTTGAAGGCTTTACCCACATGCAAAAAGTCCTGTAGCGACGGGCAAGGGTCGAAACGGCAGGTGAAAGGTGCACTGGGAGCCGCAGACCCAACCCTGCATGCAGGCGGTTCAGGATATTGGTCATTTGAGACTGACCGGAGATGACAGTCTCTTGGGGCAGCACCCTGAACGACCAAGCAGCCTTTTCAAGGACAGCACTGCTTGCTCCACTCGGAGAGGGGCCTAGAAAAGGTGGCCTAAACAAAGCTCATCTCCACTTTCACCCGGTTGGTTAACCGCAGACCAACGGGCATCTTCCCCCAATGCGGTCGCACAAAGAGCAAAAGACAAAGGCATGCACCTGCCTCCAAAGGTGTACCTAAATTAACTCTAGCATGTTGGAATATCAGAACCATGCTCGATCATGCGGGTAGCGGACGTCCTGAGCGTCGGTCTGCCCTAATTGCCCATGAGCTGGCTCGTCTCAACATCGACATCGCCGCTCTCAGCGAAGTTCGCCTTCATGAAGAAGGCAGCCTCAGAGAACATGGTGCCGGTTACACACTCTTTTGGTCAGGCAAGCCCAGAACCGAAAAACACCTCTCAGGAGTCGGCTTCATGATCAAAAACTCCATTGTCCCTAAACTCGAAAATCTGCCGACAGGTCACTCTGACCGCATTATCTCCCTATGCCTTCCGCTAAACAACAAGCAATATGTTGTCATCTTTAGTATATATGCCCCAACTCTCCAAGCTGACCCTGCTGAAATAGATAAATTTTACACTGACCTGCGCCTCCTTACCCAAAAGGTTCCTGCAGACGATAAGATCATTATCCTTGGTGATTTCAACGCCAGAGTAGGCAAGAATTTTGAAGCCTGGAAAGGAGTATTAGGCAAGCATGGTGTTGGAAACTGCAACGACAATGGTCGACTTCTGCTAGAATTCTGTGCAGAGCAACAACTCACCATCACTAATACTATCTTTCAGCAGAAAGATAGTCTGAAGACAACCTGGATGCACCCCCGTTCTAAGCATTGGCACCTCATTGATTATGTCTTAGTGCGACAGAGAGATGCCCGCGATGTCCTCCATACCCGCGTGATGCCCAGCGCAGAATGCCAAACAGACCATCGGCTTGTGCGCTGTAAACTCAATTTTAAGCTCAAATTCAAACCAAAGAGGGGCAGCATCCCAAGGAGAAGACTCCAAGTTAACAATCTCCAATCAGCCACAGTAAGAGACAGTTTCCAGGCAAACCTTCAAACTAGGCTCGAAAACATTCCCACAGATTCCTCTCCTGAAACAATCTGGCTTCATATTAAAAACAGCATCCTGCATTCCTCTGAACAATCCTTAGGGTTCTCCCTCAAGAAGAACAAGGACTGGTTTGACGAAAACAACCAAGAAATCCAAGACTTGTTGAGGAAGAAGAGAACCGCCCACCAAGCACACCTTGCACTGCCATCCTGTCACGCAAGAAAAACAGCCTTTCGTCTCGCATGCAGCAAGCTCCAGCAGAAACTTCGCGACATCCAGAACAACTGGTGGATCGATCTAGCTGAAAAAACTCAATTATGCGCAGATACAGGTGATCACAAAGGTTTCTATGAGGCCTTGAAAACAGCATACGGACCTACATACCAGGTCCAAAGCCCTCTACTCAGTGCTGATGGTCAAACCCTTCTAACAGATAAAACCTCCATTCTGAATCGATGGTCTGAACACTTTCAGACTCTTTTCAGTACCAGCCGTGTAGTCCAAGATTCAGCAATTCAGTCCATCACACAACAACCAGTAAAATATGAATTGGATACTGCCCCCACTTTAGAAGAAACTCTGAAGGCCATACAGCAGGTAAAAATCAGCAAGGCAGCTGGGGTTGATGGAATTCCACCTGAAGTCTGGAAACATGGGGGCCTTGCACTCCACACCAAATTTCACGAGTTTGTGGTGCGCTGCTGGGAGCTCGGTGAACTACCATCAGACCTTCGTGATGCTGTCATCATCACTTTGTATAAGAAGAAAGGTACTAAATCAGATTGCTCAAACTATCGTGGTATTACTCTGCTCTCCATTGCTGGCAAAATCCTGGCAAGAATACTCTTGAACAGACTAATACCCACTATAGCAGAAGGAATTCTACCTGAAAGTCAATGTGGTTTCAGAACCAACAGGAGCACCACAGACATGGTATTTGTCCTCAGACAACTGCAAGAGAAGTGTAGGGAACAGAATAAAGGTCTCTATGTAACCTTTGTCGACCTCACCAAGGCTTTTGATACTGTGAGCAGAAAAGGTCTGTGGCAGATTTTGGAACGTTTAGGTTGTCCCCCCAAGTTCCTTAAAATGATCATCTCACTCCATGAGGATCAGCATGGCCAAGTCAGATATGGCAACACACTTTCTGAGCCCTTTTTAATTAAGAATGGTGTGAAACAAGGTTGCGTTCTCGCTCCTACCCTATTCACCGTCTTCTTTAGCATGATGCTCCAAAGGGCCACGGCAGACCTCAATGATCAGGACGGCATCTACATTCGATACCGTACTGATGGAAGTCTATTCAATCTAAGGCGACTGAAGGCCCACACCAAGACCTTAAACCATCTTGTCCGGGAGCTGCTTTATGCTGATGATGCTGCCCTTGTTGCCCACACAGAAGCAGCTCTGCAGCGTTTAACATCCTGCTTTGCAGGTGCTGCTGAGCTCTTTGGGCTGGAAGTCAGCTTAAAGAAGACAGAGGTCCTCCATCAACCTGCACCTCAGGAAGTCTTCCATCATCCCCACATCACCATTGGCCAATCAGAGCTCAAATCAGTCCAACAGTTTAATTACCTTGGTAGCCTCATCTCCTCAGATGGTAAGATCGACGGAGAGATAGACAACAGGTTAGCTAAGGCATATAATGCTTTTGGAAAACTCCACAAGAGAGTATGGCGTAATAAACACTTAAAGAAAAGCACCAAGATCAGTGTTTACAAAGCCATAGTCTTGTCTACTCTCCTATACGGCTCCGAATCATGGGTCATCTACCGCCACCACCTGCGTCTCCTAGAACGCTTCCATCAGCGCTGCCTCCGTACAATCCTTAACATCCACTGGTCAGATTTTGTGACCAATACATCTGTACTAGAGCAAGCAGCTGTCACAAGTATTGAGGCCATGTTACTGAGAACGCAGCTGCGATGGGCAGGGCACGTCTCCAGGATGAAGGACCACCGCCTCCCTAAGATCCTGCTCTATGGTGAACTTGCCACTGGCTGCCGCATGAGAGGAGCCCCGAAGAAAAGATTCAAGGACTCCCTGAAACAACATCTCAGCCTTGGCCATATTGATCACCATAACTGGTCTACTCTGGCCTCCAATCGGGAGGCCTGGAGACACATCATCTACAACGCAGCTGTCTCCTTTGAGAACTCACGCAGGATCACTCTCGAGGAAAAAAGGCAACGCAGAAAGAACCGTGTCTTGCAAAATACACCATCTAAGGAGTCTTTCTGCTGCGCCTTTTGCAATCGGATATGTCTATCACGTATTGGCCTCATAAGCCACCAGCGTGCCTGCAGCAAATGTGGATAGTGCCTTCACAAATCTTCGTTCGCGAAGCCTAGCCATGACATGATTGATTATGCCAAATTTAAAAACTGAACTGATTATCCCAGCTTACAAAAAATACATGTGACTGTTTTGCCTAAACAAAGAACCTCAGCTTATTGGTTGTTGCCTGTGGAGTAAACCACAAGGTCTCCACAGCATGCTTGACATGTCAGAAGGAGTCTGGGATTTGTTTTCATGGATACTTCCCTTTAGCCTGGTGAAAATGAAGGTGGCAAAGCACTGGCACAGGTTGCCCAGGGAGGTGGTGGGATGCCCAACCCTGTAAACAGTCAAGATCAAGTTGGATGGGGCTTTGAGCAACACGACCTGGTTGAAAATGTCCCTGCTTTGAGGTCTTGGACTAGATGACCTTTAATGGTCTCTTCCAACCCAAACCAGTCTATGGAAAGCAGATGTGGCAAACCACCATCCCTATACACTAGGTTTTTACACCTCATATGAGCAACTGCCAAAGTGATTGCATGAATAGCTCTGTCTTCCCTTAATGGAAGAACGACTAAAAGGGTTCCTAGGAATGCTCTTAGCAACCTACCATAAATCCTTACCGACAAACCTAAAATTCTGCTGATGGCATGAATCAGTAGCACTTCCAACTTGTAAGCAATACTCAATAAAAGTGAATGACATAGTAGTACTGCGGGGAAGCACTTCATACTAGTGCTGTGCTTCATCTCAGTTGTTTGTTTCTATTTTCATTTCTTCCCATCTAGCTACAAGGAAAACTGTAGTAGCATGGAATCATCTACATGTTTTCTGTCCATGCGGAAAGCAAATTTTCAAAACAAGTTATTATGTTTAATTCTAAAATTTATTTGGTATATAACAGTAAAAATTTGAATATATTTATGAACAAAAGTGTCAAAATACTCAACTCCATCAAGGTATATCTAGTACCTGTCAACAGAAATTAACGCATCCCTGTAGAAAGGTTCAGTTTCAAGTAGAAAAGCATTTTCTGTAGGAAAAATGTTGAAGTGTTTAGAAGCTTTAGATCTCATTATTAACTCCTCAAAGCATTTCAGGATTTCTTTTTATTAACCTCAGACCTTTCAAAATAATTTGGGCTAATACTAGCTCTGCAGCTCTGATCTTCCTCAGCTAGGGATTTTGAGGACAATAAGAACATTCCACCTTGAATTGACAGCCTTCCCCTTGTTTTTACTTATATTTTTTTCCCCTTTCATTCCTGGACTTTCTATTTAGTATGGTCTTAGAAACACTGCACAGTAAATATCTTTCTGCCCAGTTCTTCCACTATAGATCATTGTGCCTGAATCCCTGGAGACTTTCTGTGAAGTTTTCCACTGCTGTTTCTCGGGTACCTGAAAACTGCTGGTGGTATAAATCATCTGCATTTTACAGATTCCCAGACATCACAGATGCAATTTCCAGGAGACAGGGGGTGGGGTGGGGAGAAGGTCTTCCTTCGTTTTTCAAAACCTTGCATTAGAATGTAGTTATTAATGAGTTTCCACTCCCTTTCATATCAGAAGAAGCCTTTAAGGGAGGATGTTTTGCATTCAGATTAGCACAAGATCTGTCCTTAACTGATATAGGGAAAGACTGTTTTTTCAATACAGCTGATATGGCTCTTATTTTAATTACACTCCTGCTGCTGTAAATTGGTTGTGACTTGTAACCACAATATTTTAAAACTGAAGGTGAAACACGGAATACAGAGGGGAGCTAGAAAACAGAAAGGCATTGGTACCAACAGGAAATGAAATGTTCTAACTTAAACAAGAGATTTGGTATTATAAAGGTGAAAAAAACAGCACGTGAAAGCATCACTAAATCCAGACTAGATTAAAGAATAAATTATGTATGATATGTGAGCAGGCAAGATGTGGTACCTGCTGGATTTCATTTGTCTGAGAATCTAAACTTAGTGCCTGGTGACCTGTGATGATGCTAAAACATCACTATCCAAGCCTTCTTTTTTCTGCATAAATTTGGAGGACATCTGAAATTGAATCAGTTCAATTAATCTTTACTGCTGGACACACTTTTGGAAATGCTTCTATAAAAAAACACATGGCATGACTTCTAGGATGAGATTTCCGGATGATCTTACTGGATTTTATGAGATCCAGATGCTGATTCACCCATGAAAGCATTCAAGACCACAAAACAATGACAGAAAGTTCAGCTTTATCAGTGAAAGATTTTAAAACTATGTTCAACCACACCTGCAAGCAATGATTTCTATATACTATACCTGCCTACAGTCTTATTTTTAGAATCACTGTGTTCAACTGGGAAAGGTCCAACAATCCAGGACTTTTTTTTCTTAATTAAACTTCACATTATCCTTTCTTCTTGGAAATATTTTACCATTGTATCATGGCTAGACTTAAAAGATTTTTTTTTTTGTCAAAAAGACATTTTGACAGCAGATCACACAGCCATTTTGCATGGAGACCTCCCCATCAACCTACTGATGCTTCATTCCTCTTACCCAAGAATAGACTTCTCATGTCCAACCTGGGTGAAATGAAACACAGATCTGAATTGTGCAACACACTTCTACAATTCTAACTTACAGAAGGTCAGACCTCTTTTGTTTCTCTGTTTCATCATTTGTTCTTCAAGTAGCTTAGTAGATGCATTTAAAAAAAATTCTTCAGGGAAAAGTACGAGTCCATACACTAACTTAAATGATTTGTGTCACAAGCCCTTCCACACCATGTTAACCAGCCACCAACAGAAACACTGATTCAGTCAGAAATCAGAAATTAGCATAAATAACTTCCAAAGTAGCCAGAGTGGGAGTTGTTCACCTTGGAGAAAAGAAGGCTTTGAGGATACCTTAGAGTACTTTCCAGTACTCAAAGGGGTTACAAGAGAGCTGGAGGGGGATTTTTGACAGGGGTGTGGAGTGACAGGTATTAGGAAGAAATTCTTCACTATGGGGGTAGAGAGGCACTGGAACAGGTTGCCTGGAGAAGCTGTGGATACCACATCCCTGGAAGTGTCCAAGGCCTGGTTGGATGGAGCTTTGAGCAATCTGGTCTATTGGAAGGTGCCCCTGCCCATGGCAGGGAGTTCAGAGCTAGATGGTCTTTAAAGTCCTTTCCAACACAAACCATTCTGTGATTCTCTGATTATATGACATAGGTACGTGCTACCATAGACTCATGGACTCCAGCTGCAGGTTTGTCATGCTGGTCCCATAAGGCAGCTACATCAAGCCAACCTATAATATCAAGGTAACCATGAGAGCACAAAGAGCAAAGCAGCTGAGTGTCATGCTCTTAAATCAACCCCACGCTCACCAGGAATGCATCACACTTCTCTTGACCATGCTGTGCAAGCTCTAATAGTGATAAACATCTAACCAGTTTTTTCCATTCCTTTTTGCTTCAGTCAATGGTTATTGAATCTGGTCAGTGACTGTCAGTTATTTCAGCACTAGGCATTTATTACCATTTACTCTGTAAATACAGAGGAGCAGTGAACTGCAACACTGGATTCAATTACACCATAACATAAGAAAAGTCTGAATTTGATTCAGACTGCCACATGAGCCCACATATACAGCAATAGATATATGTGTTCTATCACATCTGGCAAGGGAATTAAACAATATTGCTACACACAAAGTTCTAAGTCTCTAAGCTGAGGCCTACAGAGATTTCATTGGAATTTTTCTTTTCTTTGGAAAAAAACCGAAAGCAATGGCCCCCCCAACTTCCTAATCACAGAATGGGTGAGTTAAGGTGGGACCGCTGGAAGCCATCTAGTCCAGCCTCCCTGCTCCAGCAGGGTCCCCTAGAACATGTCACTTGGGATTGTGCCTGGATGCCTTGTGCATAACTTTTGCATTGACAAAAAGTTATAAGTAGATGCTGCAAAGGCTGAGAGAGGTGTCAGCAGCTCATTCCTTGTGTTGCAAGGGACATAAGCCTCCGTACCAATTGCCCTGACATGTAGAATCATAGAAACATTGAATATATTGGGTTGGCAGGGACCTTAAAGACCACCTAGTTCCCCTGCCATGGGACAACTTCCACTAAAGCAGGTTGCCCAAAGCCTCATCTAACCTAACCTTAGATGCTGCCTGACAGCACACATTCAGAATTATAGTGTCTTTAGTTCAGGGACAAGCTTTGCCTGTCATGCCAGCCACACGTGTCCTACATGTCAGTGTCCTTAGAGGCTGTGACTGAACTGATGGTGCTGGGGGTGATACCATGCAGATAAATGTTTTGGACATTTCCTGGCCCATGTTTGCCCTGCTCCTTGGAGCAGCCGTTGTGAAATCCTGCCAGCACAGGCCATGTGTGGTCCATGCAACTGGAGATTTGGCAGTGACAGAAAGACTTCTGGCTGTGAGGCTGTGATCTCTGGCAGCCAGCCTCCAGACCCAGTCGCTTTCCATCTGCCAGTGAGGTGCAGCCCTGATGACAGGCACTGCAATGGTGATTCCTTGGGAAGCAACCCAGGGACCCTGAAGAAGGATATGGGAACAGCACTAAAACAAGGAGTGCAGGGGATTGGGCTGGGGCTCTACAGAGCACTGAGCTGGCTGTTCTTACCCATCTGCATTTTGCAGCAGTTCAACTGCTTCACTGGTCCAGCTCTGTATGTTTGAATTTACCATACTCTGTACAGCAGGTGCATGTTTTCATGGGGCAGTTCCATTTGCTTAATGGACATTAATTAATACAATTCTCCAGTCCGTTTGATACTGACAGGCTGCCTATGCCTTTTTTTTTTTTTTTACATACCTGTTTGACTGGGCACGGCAGCGTTCAGCAGTCAGAGATCTGACAAACATAAGATAGCATTTGCTTTTATCTCGGAGATGAGGAAAAGGGAAAGGGAGCTGAGGAAAAGGGAAAGGAAGAGCAGAGTGGCAGCTGTGGACAGGGGATCACAAAAAACATCTACAAAGCATCTTGCACAGACTCCTAGGCACTGAGATAACCAGTTTTCAATACGGATTACTAAAAGGCCTGTAGTAACCACACCTTCCATGAATATGGTTATAGAGTGTGTAAAAACAAAAAGGGGAATTTTATTAGAAGGATTCTTCATCCTTTTCAGAATTTAAAGCATCAGATATCCCTGAGCTTAACAGTACAAGAAAAGTCTTTGGGAAGGAATAGTATTACATGCAGGTTTCTCAACCAGTATGTTCTCATATGCAGTACATATGAATTCCTCTTTAAGATACATTCTTAAGATTTAGCATTGATGCTCCAGAAATACACTAAAGGGACAAAAGAGAAAAAAGAAAAGCAACACCAAAAATCCCACAAAAAAAAACCAAAACCAAGTAGAGAAAATACTTTTTTTTTTTTTTAAATCTTCAGAAGCAATTTAAACTGTGATTCAATTGCTTGTCTGTTTTGAATAGGCATGGAAAAGAGGATGTGATAACTTTTGCACAAAAGCATGCATTTTAATTTAGTTCTCAAGTAGAGTCCAATCGTATATTTGCAGACCAGCAGACATTCTAAAATAATCCAAAACAAACTTGAAATTTACTAATTAATGTAATAAATCTGCACAGGGAAAAAAAAAAAGGAATAGAAAATAAACCTTTCCAGGATAGTTTGGATTCTGCTTTAAAACAAACAATAATCCATCATCCTGTGAAACTGCAGCTGAACATGGAGAGCCTATCATGCTGAAGATCAAGTGACAGAGACTAATTCAGAATGTGAGATTTTCTTAGAAACCATCTTATGGGTTCTTATGAAACTTTTTTTTTTCATATATTTACTCTGACTGCTGGTCTTTACTAAAAAAAACCCTATGGAATTCTGTACTTCAAAACACTGTGTTTCTCTCTTCAATACAACTCCTCTTTAAAACTTCTTTTTACAGGGCAGTGTGGTGAAGTGCTTCCAGTACTTCCAGTAGATAAATAACATCCAACATAGGATGTTATTCAGAGATTTTGTGTTTTAGCACTTAAAAATTGAGTTTCCATCCATAGAGGGTATTTTACACATGTATCTACACCTTGGAGAGTATTTTACAACATGAGGCTGTGAATAACCAATACCATGTACTGTCCTTAATGGCAAACTTGGAGACCGGGAGTCCAGACTTCTGGATTTGGGTTTAATCACTCAAACTGGTGCCAGTGGAGCCCATGAAGATGACCAGAGGCTGGAGCACCTCTACAGTGGAGAGAGGTGGAGATGGCTGGGGTTGTTCAGCCTGGAGAAGAGAACGCCCAGGATTACTGGGCCAGGATTACCTTACTGCCTTCTCCAGTGCCTGAAGGGGCTTCAAGAGAGCTGGAGAGCAGCTTTTGACAAGGGTATAGAGTGACAGAGCAGGGGGGAATGTCTCCAGACTGAGAGTAGGTTTAAATCAGATATAAGGAAGAAATTCTTGACTGTGAGGGTGGTGAGGCACTGGAGCAGGTTGCCAGGAGAAGCTATGGCTGCCCCATCCCTGGAAGTGTTTAAGGCCAGGTTGGATGGGGTTCTGAGCATCCTGGTCTAGTGGAAGATGTCCCTGCCCACGGCAGGGGGGTTAGAACAAGACGGCCTTTAAAAGTCCCTTCCATGGTACTATGGGACCATGCTGTGATTCTGTGATTCTGTGGTTTGTCCCAGTGATAAACAATACAGAGGGCACAAGGCACCTAAATATAGAGACACCAGAGCTATTAAATCTCAGTGTTCAGGCAGGAGCAGCCGAGATGCGTGTGAGCAAGGCTGGGCCCCAGAAATGCTCATGGCAATGGAAACAGTTGCCATGGAGACAACAAAGAAAGGCCAACCAAAGGCATTACCAACATGCGCCAGTCTAAGGGTACCTGATGTTGAATAATGCAGGGTGATGCTGTTGTAGCCCCAGTACTGTTGTGGAGCCCAGGGAGCACTGACCAGGTACCTTTTGTTTTGATGTGCTGTAGCTGGACAGCAACTGCTTTTTTACAGGTACTTACAGTTAACAAAACAAACAAACAAATGAATGTCACAATACAACAAAACAAAGGCAGTCATAGTCATAAACAGAGTAAAACTCTTTATAAACTGATTCATTCCCCTTGTCTGTACTGGAAGAAGGATTTCTGCTTATGCTACTTCTTAGCATTTAGCTCACTGTAAGTCACAGAAAATGGTCTCAACATGAGGAAAGGAGAGAAGGAAATCAATAATGCTTGATCACTGGAAAGCTAAAACCATTAGGAACACAAGGAAGATTGGACTTCTTATTAAGGCAGGTATTGCTCCTCCCTGCACATCTGCTTCTCTGTTTTGCAGTTTCAAGGTCACATGTAGCGTAGAGCAGCACAGCATCATTAGGCCAGTCCTGTTTTTTAACTAGGGCCAAAATCAGTCATTAATATAAAACACAAAAAGAAAATCCCATGTGACAAAATAAAACAGCACCACAGAAGCCTCTTGTATGAAGCAAGGAAAATGGTGTTTTGCAACCCACAAAAACAAGAAGTTTATATTAGTTCCAAAGTAGATTGTTGTTATCCTTATTAAGAAAAAAATGTATTTTTAAATTTCACACTATAACTTCTCTGCGCAGCATAATTGCCACCTGAACACACCTGCAACAAAGATATATTCCTGCTTTTAGTAGAAATGTTCTTATTAATGGGAGGACTGTGAGGATATCTGTTGGCTATACTTGCAGTAAAGAGGGTGAAGAAATAAAAGTGTCTGTTTTCACAGGGAAAATGGAAATGTTGAGACTTTCTGGTGAACAACAAATATTCATTTTACTTAATTTGTGTTGTATTATCCATAGCACAGCTTGAAAATGGGTGCCCATACAGCTTTTCATGGTGAAGTGCAAGTACCTCGTCATGTCATGTCATGGCTAGGCTTCACGAACGAAGATTTGGGGAGGGCTCTACCCACATTTGTCACAAGCGCGCTGATGGCTAAAAAGGCCAATACGAGACAGACATGTCCGGTTGGAAAAGGCACAGCAGAAAGACTCCTTAGGTGGTATATTCTGCAAGGCACAAATCTTTCTGCATTGTCTTTTCTCCTCAAAAGTGATCCTGTGAGCTTTCTCAAAAGCATCCGCAGCGTTATAGATGGTGTGTCTCCAGGCCTCCCGATTGGAGGCCAGAGTAGACCAGTTATGGTGATCAATATGGCCAAGGCTGAGATGTTGTTTCAGGGAGTCCTTGTATCTTCTCTTCGGAGCTCCTCTCGTGCGGCAGCCAGTGGCAAGTTCACCATAGGGTGAGTGAGTGGTCCTCATCCTGGGAGGCAGCGGTCCTTCATCCTGGAGACGTGTCCTGCCCAACGCAGCTGTGTTCTCATCAACATGGCCTCAATACTTGTGATTGCTGCTTGTTCTAGAACAGATGTATTGGTCACATAATCTGACCAGTGGATGTTTAGGATTGTACAGAGGCAGCGCTGATGGAAGCGTTCTAGGAGACACAGGTGATGGTGGTAAATGACCCATGATTCAGATCCATATAAAAGAGTAGACAGCACTATGACTCTGTAAACATTGATCTTTGTACTTTTCTTCAAGTGTTTATTACACCATACTCTTTTATGAAGCTTTCTGAAGGCACTATATACCTTTGCTAACCTGTTGTCTATCTCTCCGTCGATCTTACCATCTGAGGAGATGAGGCTACCTAGGTAATTAAACTGCTGGACTGATTTGAGCTCTGATTCACCAATGGTGATATGGGGATGATGGAAGACTTCCTGAGGTGCAGGTTGAAAGAGAACTTCTGTCTTCTTTAAGCTGACTTCCAGCCCAAAGAGCTCAGCAGCATCTGCAAAGCAGGATGTTAAACGCTGCAGAGCTGCTTCTGTGTGGGCGACAAGGGCGGCGTCATCAGCATAAAGCAGCTCCCGGACAAGATGGTTTAAGGTCTTAGTGTGGGCCTTCAGTCGCCTTAGGTTGAAAAGGCTTCCATCAGTACAAAATTGAATGCAGATACTGTCCTGATCATCGAAGTCTGCTGTGGCCCTTTGGAGCATCATGCTGAAAAAGATTGTGAATAGGGTTGGTACAAGAACACAGCCTTGTTTCACACCATTCTTTATTAGAAAGGGCTCAGAAAGTGCATTGCCATATCTGACTTGGCCGTGCTGATCCTCATGGAGTGAGATGATCATTTTAAGGAACCTGGGAGGACATCCTAAACATTCCAAAATCTGCCATAGGCCTTTTCTGCTCACAGTATTAAAAGCCTTGGTGAGATCAACAAAGGTTACACAAATACTGTGCCACCTAAACATAACACAATACGTATTTTCCTTTTAAGAAGTAAACACAGACAAAAGTAATTTATATATAACTTAAGCCAGAAATTTAAACCAACAGGATACCAGTGTTTGACTTCCTTGTATTCCTTTGAGAACAGTCCATAGTAGCTCAAAAAGAATCTTTTCTTAGGGTATATACTACCTTGGCAAAAACAGGTGTGCCTAAAACCTTTAAAGCAGGAACTTTCAGAGAGTTCTTTTTTATATTAAGTCACTTGTTCTTTGCAAAGATACTAAAATGAAGTCTTTGGTTTGACTTACATGGGTATAATCGGTAGCTTAAAAATTAAATGCTGGGCAGTGAGAATTGGCTCATAGCCCTTTGCTTTGCTGACACCTATGCTTCCCTTGGAAAATATAGAAAATTAAATTAATACTTCTGAAGAGTTCTGGAGCTTTCATAAAGATAAGTTATAATATAGTAAGTGTGAAATATAATTAATCTAAACATAATGGGATTTTTTTTCCACCTAAAGGCTAAAATTATACAGCAGTAATGAAAGAAATATATTGTTGTTCAGAGAAAACAAGTTGGTAGTCATTCATAATTCATATACTCCCTAAAGTGTCCCTTAATAGGATTTAAGTGGTTCTGGGAAATATACAATAGAATTTTTTAATAGTCTACTTTTTTTTTTAATTTAAGTTTTAATTATCCTCTTGTGGATTCAAGTTTAGGAGGGAACAAAAAAACCCAAACCAGATCACTCATCTCCATACTGTGTGTTTGCTGTGGGTTACCCATGTCAGCAGCTAAGCACCCATTTGGCTGCCTTCTCATTGAGGATGCAAACTCATGGGCCAAGATGAAGAATGTTCTTATATAAGAATTTTTTTTAATAAGAATTTAATAAGTTGGGGTTTTTTTAAGTGAATCAAACACCTCTCCCCACAAGACTGATACCCTGGCAGTCTTTACCACTGACTCTGATGTTGTACAATATAGAATATCCCTTGGCCACAGCAGCAAGATGTTTAAGTCTGTTTGCTTAAAAAATGGTGGTTTTCCAACCACCATTTTAAATAATAATTGAGCCTATAATGGTGCCTTCTTCCTATTCTAAAGATTATTAACAAAGGCTCTGTTTGGAAATCAAAATGTGTCTATATAGATCTAAGACACTGAAGTTTAGAAATACTTCTGGTTTAGAGTTTAATTCCCACTTTTAAATCTGAATTATCACTATTGAAGTCTGCATTTTGAATGCAGAACAGTATAGTGAAGGTTTAAATGATAAACTGATACACAGCTACTGAAGGCAGCTTATGCCTGAAATTATTCTGAAAACTGGCATTAAAGAAAAGCATGTGTGTGAGGGGGATTGTACTGTTGCACAGCATCAGAAGGCTGCTTAAACAGCTACTTCTAATGGCTTTAATAAAACTCACTGTAGACAAATCAAGTTAGAATCTGCTGATACTCTAATACAAGACATTTAAGCTTTTCAAAGTTTTCACTAAGATACCTCCTAAATTCCTTTTCAGGCTTTTCCTGGAATTTTCTTGTTCTCAACTGGAAACAAGTGTTTATTACAATTTTCAGAATGGTTCCAATTTCAAAATTGCATCCTTAATATTGTAGTCTTGGGGTATTTACCTGGCTTCACTGAATTCAGCAGGAGATTTTCAGTCAGCTGCAGGTGTTTTCATGATCTTCAGTCAGTGAGTCCAGATGGGGTTTTATCTTTTGTGCTCATCTAAACTTAATTTAAAAGTCATCTATAATTTCTTTTTTTAATGTTCAGCAATCTCATGTCAGTAAATACCTCTCAAGAGTCAAACAGAAACAGTTCAATGTTCCTTACTAAAATGTTGGGCTTTTTTTATTTACATATGAAATTCTTAAAAATAGGTGGTTTAGTAGGCTAGAAAGACATTAGGGCAAAAGCTGCTGACGTGCTTCTGAAAATTTTAGTCTACTATTTCAAATACTACAAGTTTTAGTTGGGTTTTTCTTGTTTGTTTGTTTGGGGTTTTTTGACTGTAGTTACAAAATACTTGTAAAACAAGCTAAGCATTTTACAATTATGCTTAATTTAGATTGATGAATTTCCACTGAATATAAATTTAGTCTTAGCTGATTCTCCAGCTTCCATTCCACTTTCAGGACAACTCGGCCTGATATGTGAAAAAAACATAGATACAGTTCTTGGTACATTAGTCTTTGCTGTGGCTCCATATGATATCTCTGTGGATAAACTGTTGAAACAGATTTTTCCACCCAAATCCAAATAATCCATCAGTTTCTTAGTATTGTTCTCATCACTTTCCTCCAAAAATTTGATATTCTCTGGCAGAAAAAGTTTGAGAGACATGGCTCATGCTCTTCCAACACACACACAGAATTATTATAGGGTTTAAACAAAACCAAACAAAAATAATGTATTTTCATCCTCTCTTGAGTATGAATATCAAGTACTCAAGTCACTCTTCTTCACACTATTTAAAACAAACAAACAAACAAACAAACAAACCCAAAGAAATTCAAGGCAAAGAAGAGATGAGTACTGAGAAATTCAGAACAGATATGACAACATTGTCAATTTGACTCTAATGAATCATTTAGCTGTAGGGACATGTTTGGGTTGTATTTTTATATAGTAAAGCTTTGTCATACAAAGAAGTGTCAGCCAGTGGTGTCATTCCACTCCCCACACTGGACAATTAGTGCAAGTTCACAAAAACCAACTATTATAATTTCTGAGAGACTTACACTGAAATGTTATGAAGATCTAGGCAGCCTCAAACATCTAAGTGAGGGAGATTTGGACACCTAATCTGCAACACAGTTTGGAGGAGTCAGGCCACAGTCTCTCTATTTTTTAAATGTTAGTGTTCATTCCCCTGTTGCCTGAGAATTATGCTTTCAGATGTATCTGGTTTTTCTCATCCTTGTACTGTGGCAAGTGGGAAAGTATCACAGATGACCCTTGCTCCAAAACCTCAAAGATCTGGGAGACTGATGTTGCTCTTTGTCATATGGAAGGGAATATACAACATTCAATTCCAAAGTTAGCAAATCTGAGATGAAGTATTAGTTACACTTATGATTTCAGAAGAAAAGAAAGAATGAAATGTCACTATTCTCAAAAAAAAATAAATCTTCAGTAAGATCTGCCTGTGACAGTTCTGCCCACTAAGTGTGGGAGTATCTGTTAGAAAATCAGCTTCCAAGATCAACAGCTTTGCCAAGGAAGCTGTAACCCTTTATGTTTGTTTCTCCACTGTACACATTAGTCTTTATAGCATTTTGCAGTATTGGCAGCTGGCAAAGTTTAAGGCATCCCAATTAGTTCATTTGGCAACACAGATCTTGTACTGGGCATCTGCAAGTGCTCAGACTGCCTGAAGCAGTGTGAAAGAACTGGATAAAAAAAGTATACTGATAGAAACCCTGGCAAAGGCAATATACAAGTTTATTAGTTCAGTCTTAAATCAGATCCTTAGAGCAGAAAGCAATTATCAGCAGGAGCTGATAAACTTTTGGAAGTAAACCTCTGTACAAAAAATATAATGCAGTTACATTTCAAGACATTTATCAGTCAGTCACAGAGCTGTCCCAAACATTTCACATGACAATATATTTATTTTGAGATCTCTTTTTTGGTGATGTCATGTGCTAGACTCCGTGCACACTCACAGCAAGATAACTTTGGGCTGCTAGGAGCTCTTTTGCTCTTGAAGCTATTGAGCTTTTTCCTCAAATTTGGGAAGAAGAGTTTGAGTGAGAAGATGTGACAAAGTTTTTTTAACAGTTGCAAACAAGACAGATCTGTAGCTCAGGTTTGGGCTTATAAGAAAGGTCATGTAGTCAAGGACTGGAAGTGCTGCCTTTCAGCAGCCAGAGGCAGCAATAGGTGAGAAGTGTGGGCTGTGCCTGGGCTTTAAATTGTGTAACTACAAAAAAAAAAAAAAAAAAAAGCTTCTCCTGGAAATTTTTTCCTAATCTCATCTACTAGGAGTTTGCTTAAGTTGCAACACTAAGGGCTTTGCCTTCTGTTTTCCTTTCAAATATTTGAGGGGTGGTTCTTATAGGGGTTCTTTGCTTCTCTCCATTTTTTAATTTTTCTTGTTCACCTTAATACTCCCTGTGCAAGGATGTTCTCTCCTGCCATGCCATTCAACTCATTACACCGATTGCCATGTTAAGTTGCTTTTTGTTTTTCATTGAACCACCCTCACGAATTTGTTACACGGCATAGCATGTTCCCCTAAGTCCTGATGTTGCCACAATGGAACAGGATCTGGATTTTCAGTCAGGAGATATGGGGTTTTTTGCAGAAAATTTATCATTTTCAAATGACCAGACATGAGATAAATGAGTTTTTCTTCCAGCTAAATCTACTCATAGAACAGTAGGTTTATGATATTTAATCTGAAAGACGAATCAAAGGTCACAAGCAAGTGTTCAAAATAACCGTCAGGATTATATAGTTAAACTAGCCCTATCTTGACCCTGTACTAAAAAAAAGCAAAAAAATAAAAATAGTAGTGATTACTCATTTAGAGGAAATAATAAAATATTCTTATGTAAGGGCAGCAAGGAGATTCCTTGAATTAAGTGAGTGAATTAATAAATTCATGAAAAAAACTTAAAGATCAAAAAGGTAGCATAGTTCTCTATTTGTAAAGTGAAAGTAGAAGAGTTTACTCACTGAGAGGGGAAAGAGTAAATGGTCAATATTCTTACACTGAAAGACTCATGTTGTCCTCCAGCAAACAAATCTGCAGTGCATCTGGAGAAGGAAGCCAACGCAAGGCCACTGCATCCTTACACCTGCTGTTGGTAACTGTTACTCAAGTGTCCAGCTATGAAAGGAAAAAAAATGTTTGTCTTCTTCACTGAAGTGCCTCGTGCAGGAGAGAAACTTACCCCCCTGATGCAGAATGAGGGTCATCAGGTATGTATGTATTCTGATGTGGGTTTTGTGGACTCTAGGTTTGTTGTCCAGCAAAAATGGACTAAAGCACTGGACAGTCCCAAAAGAGACTCTTTTGACCAGGAGGGTTAAAAAGGAGACACCCTTCCTTGGGGAGAAATCAGCTGTTCAGACAGTTTGCTTCAATGCCTCTTGAGAGATTTTTAGACATTCTGCATCTCATGCCTGGGTTACACAACAAAGACATGGACCTGTTGGAGCAGGGCCTGTTAAGAGAGGACAAAGGAAAACAGTTTTAAAATGAAGGAGGGTCAATATAGACCAGGCATAAGGAAGAAGTTTTGTACATTGAGGGTAGTAAAACACTGACACAAGTTGCCCAGAGAGTCAGTGGCTGCCCCATCCCTGAACACATACAAGGCCAGGATGGGGCTCTGAGTAACCTGATCTCATTGAGGATGTCCCTGCTAATCGTGGGGGGGATTATAATTCAAAAACAAACCACAGCATCTCATAAGGAAGAGAGACAAAATTTGCCCTTTGATGTATGATCCCTGAGAGTGCAATTGAGTCATTCTCACAAGTTGTAATGTTTTGACCCAGCAGCCCAAGGATAGGCATCAGTGATACACCAGTTTCCCTGCATTAGCCCAGATATCCATCTCCAGCTGCCAGACACAAGATCCAAAAGATCATTTTGGAGTCCTGATTGAAGTGGATATTTTGGACTCCTTGACTGAGGTGTCTCAGTGGCATGGCACAGGACACCTATATCTAGTCCCCAGCAATGTTACTTTCCTCCTGCTACTGAATGTTGAGCTTCCTCTCAAATCCTGGAACTTCATGATCTTGAGGAGAACAACTTTGTCCTTCTGAGAAACAGACAATAGCAGGTCAGAGCTACCTGCAGTGAGGAAGAGATGGACATGTCACTGTGCAGCACACAGCCCTAAGTAAGCTAAGATCTGTGAAAGTGGGAATGATGGCTGAAGAGGTTAGGAATCTGGAGATAGTGATTGATTTTAAGGCAGGATAGAACATTCAGTCAGGTACTTGTGAACTCACTGGCTTTGGTGGAAGGGCAGTGATGGGAATCTTTTGCTTTACTGAGGGCCTTCATAAACTAGGGTAGAACAAAGAAAAAGCACTGTTGAGGGAATGCCACATCAGCAGGGAAGCAATAATTTGAGAGAGAAGGGGCAACAACTAGTAACTCTGGAGTGAGTTAATTGCCTAGTAATTTGATGGACTGTGTCTTTGGGTGGAATTGTTCTGTGCTGTTATGCAGAGACACATCGAAATATCTGAAAAATGGAAATATTTTGTGCATCTGGAAGTGTCATATCACATCAAGCTGTGCATAGTGGAGCAGTTCATCTGGCAAAGGCAAAATAAATGTGTCCTTGTACTAATACACATAAAAAAAGGGGAAAAACATCCTGATTTAAGGAGCTGGTCAGTGAGCTAGTGGCATGTAACTGGGGGTTGGAAGTTAAATATTTGAAGAAAGAGATTCCCTTCTAATTTACATCAATATAACAAATTTGAGACAAAGACAAGAACTTCTTGACCTGTCATTTTTATGCCTCCAGATTTTACTCTTCATTTTTTCCAAAATAAGTGTCTCCTCTTGAAAGTAGAGCAATCTGGGAGAGTGGAAGAGCTATTTTGTCCGAAAACGCTGTAGGACTTCAGTCACACAGAGATACTGTGCACAAAGTTTGTTTGCTGTTCCTGATAGAAATGGATAAAATACAAAGTCTTTTGTACTTTGTATTTTGATTTCAAAGCAGATGGAAGGGAGCTTTGGAGTTTTGGTGGATAGTAGAGGACCAAGAAAAAGAGGAGACAAGCAAGGATGGTTATCTTTGGGCAGTGGAAATTTTCCCATTGACACGTTTTAGAAGACTGAAAAATTTCCAACCTTCCCCTGCTTTTGAGTGCTAACAAGAAACTCAGTTCACACTGGAAGGGTAGCTTCTATGCAAACCCGCTACCCTGGAAAGATCAATTTTGTCACCACCAGCTGAGAATGAAACTATTACATAAGGAGAGAATCTGAGTTTTGATTAAACAATTCTAAAGTGAAATTCTTCACTGGAGAAACAGCACACAGGAAAAGCAAGAAAAAGATGAGAACAATTTAAACTGTCTAGAGCGATGGTTGTCACCAATGACAGAATTATTATAGAGGAGTAGTGTGCAAGCAATAACAGAGAAAAACTGAAGGTTACATTTATTGTGAGAGCTTTTCTCCTCTCCCTCTTCCACTTTGCCCCAAACTACCATATTTGGAATGAAAAGGTAACATTTTTCAAAAAACCCTCCTTTTCAGGCAGTACCAGCCTCAGCTGGTGCTTTCAGTTCAGTTCTAGCTGTTACAGAATGTTGCTATCCCAATAAACATTAACGCTGCCACTTCTGCTGAGCCAACAGCTAAGCTGTGCGTATCATTCATTTCATACAATATCTCCCAAAATGTGTGATATTTTTTTTCATTCTGACATGACACAAAGTTGATAAGAATTTGGGAGTACAAAAAAAGAAACAGAAATCTGGACACAAACCCAACTTTTTAATGAAAGTCGAAAGCATTTAAAAATAAACCCCCTCAAAGGAAAAAATTAATTTATCAGGGCATAGAAAAGTTAAAAAGAAAATCAATAAGATGGTAAAGTCACAAGAACTCTGTGTTTGTGGGGTTTTTCTTATTCGAAGAGCAGCAAATGAATCTTGTGAAGCCTTTGATGTTCCCTTGCTGTACTTTAAATAGCTATCACTTAATCTGTGATACACACACTGTAAGAGGATGCTTTGTTATGCATACTGAATTGTACACTCTGCATCTCAGAGGAGAGACGATTCTGAGCAGTTGCCACTAAAAAACAAATCAAGTCTGAAAACTGTATGATTTTTCTCTGTAAAACACACCAGAAGTATTCTAGCTTTTTCTCAGTCATCATGTTACTTTTTAACTCCACAAAAATCTGAAATCCTCTAAAATATAAATGATTGAGAGTATTTTCTTAGAATAAGAAAAAAAAATAATTTTCAAGTGAGTTTTCCAGCTTAGCATGCTACTTATTTTATTTTCCATGTTCACTGGCAAAAGTTTACAAATAAAAAGGATCTTTTTAAAAAACCACAAACCCAAATTCTGAACGTGCAAGTGCAGGGCTTTACACAATCAAAGGACAGAAGCATACAGCAGAACATATAAACCACAGGTATTCAATTAAAATTATCTGGTCTCAGTATGAATATTAAAGATTGGGAATAAGCTGTCCATAAATCCTATACAGAAATAATTAATTGTGTAGTTTTGAATAACTAAATATCAAGATAACCAGGACCTTTTTGAAGCAATTTGTGAATAATAGCTTACAGAATTTCTAAATGCATTGTTTTCAAAACACAATCAGGCAACTTAATTGAGCACAATCTCAATATTGTATTTTTTTTCTCCTTCTGGTAAAGACGATGGTCACCTAGAGACTAGAAATTTTTGCCAAGTCAAAATTTAGCTGAAGACATTCCCGTTTACCTAGATATTTGCCACTGTGAACTTGTGGTAGCCTGTAATCCTTTCCCACGAGCTTGCCCATGCCCTCCAGCCAGCATCCTGGCCCACACCTGGAGCCCTAGAGGTGTCTGGTGCAGGCAGGCTGTGGGAGGGAGGCAGATGCTCTGCACAAGCCCACCTGGCTTTTTCAGCCCTCTTGAGACCTGTAGGTCTCACAGGGTCTGCAGCTGCACTATGAACCACAGAGCACCTGAAGATCCTCAACATTTTGTGCCATGAGGTCCTGAATATCACTTCATTTAACTGTTTAAGCAACAATTTTAAGAGCTGGTGGGTACTGGTTGGACTCAGCCCCTCTCTAGCCTTTAGATTATATATAGCGCATAAGTTTTTTTAGAATGAGGATGGTGGAACACCGGCACTGTTTGCCCACAGATGTGGTAGGCGCCCTATCCCTGGAAATATTCAAGGTCAGGCTGAATGGGGCTCTGAGTAACCTGATTACAGCAGGGAGGCTAAACTTTAAAGCTGACCTTTAAAGGTTTCTTCCAAGCTAAACTATTCTATGATTTCATGATTCTATTATTACTGTTTCATGACACCCAGGAAAATCCAGAAATGTAATTATTTCTGCTTTTATCCCAAGATAGGTGGCTGTTGATATGATGTGCTGAAACTGCTAGTCACTGTCCACAGTGTGATGAATGGCTCACTATTTTTTCTTCAGAATTACCAGCATGACCAGCTTTATCAGAATAACATGAGACAAGAAGGAAATACCCAGCACACATCCACGGATTCATAGAATGGTGGAATGGTTATTGTTCATCTTAAATACAGAGCATGAACTTTACACTTCTGGTGGCCTACAGTCATGCTCAGAACCTTAAGGGCTTTTTAAATCCAATGTTCTTTTATGTTCACTAATATTACTGCCTTCAAAAGACAACAAAATCCACAGGTCATTATGAATTGCATAGAAAAAAACAGTATATGCTCATATTTTCTGCAGTTCTTTAGTGGTGTCTTAAAAATCCTATGTACACCAGAAAACATAACAAAAAATAAATAGATTTAAGTGGAACATATATGAATACTGTAATAAAAATAAAGCCAAAAGTTCCAGAGACCTTAATCAGGCAACGTTCTACCATCCACAGAAGTGTAACAGCAGAAGCAGACAGAAATCATTGTCAGGATTCACTTTGACCTGTAACTAATGCTGATCAAAACATTACATCTGCTTTCCTACATATACCCAGGTGAAATTATATCAGTGGCTGAAATATTCATGAACACACTGCTCATGCCCAAAGTGAACAACATGGAGTCCTCAACAGGGACAGGAGTCTTTAATTTCTGGATGTGCTATGAGGTCTGTTGTGCTAAAAATATGCACGTATTACTGAAAGGGAAAAAAAAGATGTCCTTTTACTGGATTTAAAAGGATTAAACTTTTGTATCGGGACATCAGTTTGGCATAAATAACAAAGGTGATGCTTTTGTGAACAAGTGGAGACAATACACTTCCCTAGGCATAGATACACTTCCCTAAGATAAATCAAATACCCATGAGATACCCTCTGTAAACATATTGTAGTTAAAAACTCCAGAGCTTTGTCTCCATGAAGAATACTTACTAGAATAATGAATTTGAAGGAGTTATCTCTCTCCTTTTTTTTTTTTTTTTCTGGCAATAGAAATTACTTTAAAAATATGCCCAGAGCTGTAGAGGACATAGGACATCTGCAGCTGAGTGATCACATGCTTTCCATGTGCCCACAAAGCACTCCAAACTTGAGCTATCATTTCTGTGATGAAAAGAGTAGCAAAACACCATGTATCAGCCATAGGTAATTATTGAGTGCATTTAACTGCTTCCACACCAACTTTCAGAAGAAATATTTACTTCAAATTTAGTAAACTTTACAGTATATTTGGGTAGGAAAAACAGGATTTAGCCATATTTTACTGAAAAATGTTTTGCCTTTTGTTAGTTTTATAGTTTGGCAAAATTTCAAATTTCTCTCTTTACAGGAGCTTTTAGCAGAGTAGTGTGAAATTTAATTTGAGGAGAATGATATCCTGGCTTTGACCATTGTATAGGGAAAAATTCTCACTGTCAAGTGCAGGATGATTTAGCCAGTATTTAAATTAATTAATACAATAATATCCAAATGTGGCAACATACAATGATGTTTACAATAGGGTCAGGCCACTGGAATGAAATGAAAGTACCATTAAGTCCTATGAAGGATATGCGTGTGCATTCAGTACATGAGTACAGTTTGAGTACTGTATTCAAACATACAGTATCTCAAACATTTGCAAACTGCTTGTTTGAATGCACCAATACACTTTTGTGCTGTACTAATTTAGCAGACAATCTCAATGCTACTGCCATCCACAGAACTCTATGTCCTGTTCTCTGAGCTTTGCTTAGAAATGGGCATATATAGCTAAAATGTAGAGATGAAACAGGGTTGTCCTTATGTGGCAGTTTGAGCCACATTAGAAATCTAAAATCCAGTTTCCAGGCTTCCCTCACCCCTTCTCAACAATTTATCCTGACACTGGAGAGAAACTTTCAGGCCAGAGGCTTCTGTAGGGGAAGGGGGAAATACATACATTAATTTACACAAATAAATACTATACAAACTAAAGGCAACTATATATATATATATTACATTGCTATCAGTCAGTCCTTTCAAACCCCTCCTTTAACTTTAGTCCAGGAGCAGCCTTTAAGGCTGATATGTAACACAGTCTGCTGTGGGAGTGTTCTGGGCTCCTGAACGCTTCCCCCTCACGAAGTTCAAGTTGTTTGTTGCAGTCTCTCCTCATGAAGTCCAAGAAGATAGTTTTGAGTCCTTGCTCTTCTGTTGCTGGTGATTTCTCCCTCTCGGTGTCTCACCTCGGTTTGTAGGCTGCTGCAGTGTAGCTTATCAAGCGTCTGTGTTCTGGAATCTTCATTCCTCCACGTCAGTTCTCAGCTGCCCCCGGTCAGCTTCAGCAGGCAATTCCCAACCTCTTGGCTCGCCTCCGATTTTGCCTGGGATTCTTCTCCTGAGCACTGAGCTGATTTATCAGCCCATCCACTTGGCTCTGCTCAAATGCTGAGCCTTAAAATCCACCCCCCACCAGCCTAAATGCAGTGTGGGGGGGGAAAAGCCCCCCTCTACAGCTTCACTGCAGAAAAGGAGGGGGAAGAGGGCTTGGCTACAAAGCCTGCCTCTCTCCTCTTACCTCAGGTGCTGTGAATCTCTTCCTTCACAGCACACACTCCAAATGCTGACTCTAACTCTAGCCAAAGGCTGAGTTGGGGGGTCACAGGGCTCCCCTCTCCCCGCCGGAGGGGAAGAGAAGGAGCCCAGCCACCCCCTGGCCTTGTCCACCTACACGCAGCAGACACCAACAGCAAAACAACCAAGACAGAACTGCCAACAGGTTCCGGTGCTGTGATATATGATTTTGAGCAGAAGCGAACAACATGGGCATTGACTGGCTCTCCAGGGAACACTGTCCTGGCACCCAATCACCTCTGAGCCCCCCAGCCTCTCAGGGGGGGCCAGTCTCAACCTATGACACCTTAATATGACCATACCGCTCTATTCCACTGTGTCTGCGTCTTTGCATCTCCACATTATTCATGTATCTTAGTAATGTGCTTGCTTTCATCTGCAGCAGAAATTTGAGAGGGAGACATATTTCAGAGATGCTCATTTTCAAATGCACGTGATGTCCAGCAAAAACAGAGAGCTGTCTCCATGTTGGTTTTGTATCTTCAAAATAGCATTAATAGCAGTGCTATTGGTTGGCTGTCTGGACCCTGATACAATGGATCACAGCATGTAGTTAGCATGCTTTCATGATATTGTTTGCTAAAAAACATTATGATCTGCAACTTCAAGGGGTTTGGTCTATGAATGTTGCCACAACAGGGTATATCCATTTGCATCTTTTACAAAATTAGGAGAACTGTACTGTAAATTAATAGTGACTTAACATCACTTTCTGGTAACTGCTAAGGTGAGTATAGCAGACTGGCTATCTGTTGAAGACAAAAAGAGGATTAAATTCTGGTATATGTAGTTTGGAAGTTAGAAAATCTCACAACCTTGTGTTCTGCTATGCCAAATGCTATGCTGGAGATTCATCTTACCATGAAAAATGGATCTCCCTTTGCTCAATGAGAATATATAACTAAGCAAGAGAAGAGCTTCTTCACCTTATTCCTGTGCTTGTGCTGTGTTGTGTTGGGCTTATATCCAGGAACTACAACAAGGATGTTTGTACCAAAAAAATGCTGCCCTATCTCCACCTGGCCTCCCTTCTCCAGCCAAATCTTGATCTTTCTCACAGCATGTTAATACCAACAGTCCTTGGTTATTAACAACAATTCTTTTCTGTTGTTACGAACAGTCCCTGTTTTGGCTCCACAGCCTTCCACCTATCAGTGTTTGAGATATATACGTTAGCCCCTTATCTTCTGGAATTCTACAACACTCGACTGTTTAATTCATCTTGCTGTGAAAGAAATATTGACTCATTTCCCACAGAACAGAAGGAGACTTTTATATTCCAGGCTACCTTGGTCTTGCTGGCATGCTCAGCACCATGGGTACCAACTCTCAGTAGATCTTTTTCCACCCTCACTAACATAACGTTGCAATCACTTCTTGAACTGCTTATCCCACAGTAGTTTAGGTCTCCATACAACCAACTCTGAACTTTCATTCACTGAGCCTTCTGGGAAACAGTATTTTTAAGTCCAAAGCCTGATTCTTTGACAAAAAGACTACCAGAACCACAATAAGGGTCAGACTCATAAGAAATGGTACTCTTTGTAAGTGTTTCCTTCCCCAAAAGTATTGATTTAAAGCAAGATTTTTCAGAACTCATTCATGGTTTGGGTCATAGGCAGTGTGCATTTTCAGGAGGTATGCAAAGCCACCTCCTCCGGGAACCCTGAACCACAGCCTGCAGGAGATGCTCCATACATGTATTTATCATTAAGTTTATTTCACCCTGTAAATTTACCTGGAATTAAATGCAGCTGAGTTGAACACCTAAGCATGCTGGTGAGGCAGCAGTCTTCAGCAACAGTGTTACATAAGAAGTTCTTGCATGCACTCACTGGCAGGTGGTGTTTCACCCTAGGTGATGCCCTATACCACCAATTGTGCCAAAAGAACTGACTGTCAGGCCAAAGTCTGATTTGGCCTGAGAAGAGCAACAATCCTGTTTTCACAGAATAACAGGATGGTTGAGACCGGAAGGGACCTCTGCACAACACCTTGCTTGAGCAGGGATGCCTTGAGCCAGTTGCCCAGGATGACTTTTCAGTATCTCCAAGGATGGAGAATCCACAACCTCTCTGGGCAACTTGTTCCAGCATGAATTTCTAAAACAGTTAGTAGCCAGTCTGATAGCACTAAAACAATTCTACCAGTATATCTTTTGGGGACGAAAATGGAAGTATGGAGGAAAAATGTGTAACTACAAACACTCGAGGCTGGCTTTGTCACCAAGCTTTGCCATGGTGTAGAACTACATGAAGCTTAATATGCATTCTATTTTTCACTGAGTTCTTCCGTGCAGTTGGAGAAGGAGGAAAAACAGAGAGCAAGCAAAATACACTTAAATAGAATATCTAAACAGCTACATTTCATGCCCCTTCAAAGTAATGTGCTTATCTACCTTAGTTAGATAGATTCTGCAAGGAATTAACCACAAACGTTTCATATTTTCAGTAGATATACTTTACCAATTCATTTTCAAAAAAGAGATAATTCACAGTGTGGCTTCCTACTGTTTGTGATTTGAGTTTTCTTCACACTGAGGGCAAAAAAATGAAGACAATGCTATTAACTATTCAGTAATATGGAAAATCATGTTGCAAAATCGCCATGAAGTCATTTATATGCAGAGAAACAGCCAATATAAGAAGCGGTAGTTTCACCTCTGCATAACTGAAGGGCAACTCTCATAGCAGAGCTTTATTTCCATGTGGGTACTGACATAAGAGACCAGAAAAAGCTCAGGATAGTTGTTGTCCAGTGAGTGGGAACTTCTTGGACAGAAAGGTGCTTTGAAGGAGATGAGAAATACTTTTACATCTCTGAGGACGTGGTCTAGTCTGGCCATAAATTCTTCTGCCTAAAATATGTGAACTTCAAAAAAAGCCAGCTCTTTAAAAACTCTGAAACAGGAATTGATCTTTTGGGAAAACCTGACTTTCATCTGAGTCAATTAGAAAATAGTTCAGACTCCAAATAACAACTGTAGGATGAACTTCTATCACATTCCATTTAAGGCAACAATACTTGCTTTGCAGGCTATGCCATTCCCTTGGCTGTTCAAACACAAAGGAAGGTTATTTACAGAATCCCATTGTCCTCTTTTTTCTCACGAAAAAGGAGATGTCACAGAAAATGCACATACATAAAGCTTCTTAGAGTCTAACAAGCATGCATATACACATTATATACATCACCTTACACATACATACAGAATTCTTGGGTAAGAACTGCAGCCATCTGAACAGATGGCAAAGCCACAGGCAACTTTCCATTCAAAAGAAGTGGAGGTCAGAAAAAAAATCAGAGTAAGGCACAAGGGAATTTTACAACCTAGACAGCTTGTCAGTGACAGAGACAACCTGCATCCACCAGAGAACCAAAGGTATCCACTACCAGTCATAAAAATGACATTATAGATTGCTGGCTAACCTGGGAGACAGTGGCTTGTGCAAGGGCACAGTGCAGCTCAGTGCTGAAGCATGTGTCAGTATTAGGAAATGTGGAAGGCAGTAAGGCCACTCATTAACATGAAGTCAATGTATTTAAGTGCCTGGCCCAACCAAAGCCTGAGGGATATCAGCTGGCATGAAGTGCTACTGGGCTTTATCAAACCAGATAGGCAGAGTGCTGGCAGAGTTATTTGATCAAAGGTACAAGGCAGATTGGTGCCTCAGACTTACCTCCCTCTCCTCCCTCGGGTCAGGAAGTACCAGAGAGTCCCATCACCTGCTCTGCCGCTTCCCACTCCACCAGGAAGGGCAGGTGGTGGAGGAAAGCCATCAGAATCATGAAGTTAGCACAGAAATATTTTCAGTATTAAAATAACCTAAAAATTCATAAGTGGCTGGGAAACTACAATCCTGCTGCTCATACTTTTCCTGCACTGCTAAAATTTTCATTTTAGACTCTTAAAAACGTTCATTCTCTTCAGGAGTTCACGTCAGCCACTCCAGCACTTGGAGTAGAAAGCCACTTTAGAGCTCAGATGTGTACTATGGAATCTGTATAAACCCAACCCATCAGCAGCTCAGCTTTGCTTAGGAATGACGTATCAGTGGAGCGGATGTGATAGGAGTCACTGAAGTACAAGCTCGGTCTTCCTCTCCAGGTACTTTGCCTGAGATTATGGACCCATGGGAAAAAAACCCTTTTTTCACTGCCTTATGTATTTTCTTGAAAGGTGCTTGTCCAATAAATGCCAATAAGTGCAACAGATTGCATTGAATATTCGATTATTTTTCTCACCCCTCAGAATCCACATATGTTTTATAATTAATGAACCCAGAAAAAACAAATCATTCTGTCCCTGTACTTTGAAACAGCAAGAAATGGATATGTTTAATGCCCTCTGACAGAGGACATTTATATATAAAGTTCCTTTTCTTAAGAGGGGAAAAAAAAAGACCCAACTGGAAGTTCACTGAAGAATAGATAAGGAAGAATTCAAGCTTGAAGTGAATCACAGCCTTATGATTTTACAGACTTGGAACATGAAAAATAGGAGTAAAATGACTAAATGAATAAAAGGAAAAGCACTGCTATAAAATATCTATAAGAAAATACTGCTCCTGAAGTTTCTTGTCTATTTTTTGTTTTAATTTATTTTTTTTTATTTCAGTCTCTTTCTTCACACAGCCTCTCTCTGACAATGGCATGGATCAAATACACTCTTCCACAAAGAGCACCCAATGCTACACTCTCCAAGCCCAGGAAAACAATCAAGACTGTTTTTTTTTTTTTGAGAACACACAGAGTCAGACTGGCACTGTCCTGCAGTTTGTGGCAGAAGAGTCCTTGAGATCCCAGTCCTCACTGCCTGAAGGCACTTGGTCTGTCTCAGAAGCTAGATTAACAAAGAAACACTTTCTTTCCTAAACCTTCTTCCGAACTTCTCTCTACACTACTGAGTGGATCACAAATACAACCAAGTGTTTTGCTATAAAAATACAAAAACTCTTTGAACTGCTCTCACTGGCACAGTTACATGGGCAGAATGCACCATCCAATATATTAGAAAGCCCTGGATCTAGGTGGTCAGTCTGCTGCAAACATCCCTCACAATTGCAGTTTATCTATTGATTCAGAGGGATCTTTTGACAATCTGAATTTGAGCTCATCAGTTCTGCTACACTGCCAGGAGTGTGGTACTGTACTGTAGGACAATGCTGTATGAAGAGAGAACTTTACACTTTGCAAATCAAGCAGATGCTGAACTGACAAGTATGCAGAAATATAGAACATGAAATCAAAAAACTGTATTTTCTTTCCTTCCTGCTAAAGTTGCTGATATGGACTCTGCTTATAACCATCTTAAACTTGATTCTTCTCACGGGACTAGGGAAAGAAAACAGGAGGGATGTGGGCACACACAGACATCTATTGCAGATGCTGACAAATAGAACTTATTTCTGCCTTCTCTATCCTTCTAAGCATCATTCATCATGGGGAGGGACTTAAGAAGCTGAACACTCACCACCACCAGGTAACAGGTTTCCTTTATGACCTATTCAGAAAAAGGGTGGAGTGGCAGGGTGGGAATTTGAAAAGTTTAGAAATTAGTCCGCAACAGGACATGTCAGTTTTCCCTTGCTTCCCACCTTACATCTCTCCTGACATGGAATATTGCTGGTGGCTCCACGGCAGGACAGGCTCCAGACCCTGGATCTGCCCAGCATTGTTGAGCTCTGAGACGTAACAATAGTGACAGTCACAAGGTCCTGCAGAAATATTGATAATTTTGTAGAAATGACATGTGCCATGAGAGCAGTAACAATTGCATTAGTCCAAGTCATTTTACGCAGCTTCAATATTTTGAGGCCCTCGTGATTTATTGTGTGGCAGAGAAAGGTGTTGAGCTGATGTTTTCAGTTTCTTCTTGCTCAAGAAGCTTTCAGATCTAAGGTTGTGCCAGCAAAGGATGGCCTTAAATACTTCAAAGACTGAAGATTAATTTGCCTTAAAGAACAAAAAATTAATCTTATGTGTGGTTTTCCAAAGAACTTTTTATCTAGTATTGCCCATATATTTCTTCCCCCTGGTTTCTCTCTAAATTTTCAAACTTTTGCATTAGTGCATACTGCATTCCTGTCACAAAGGAACAAAACACGATGAAATCTGCCACTGTCAGGAATAAAAGAGCTGAGAGCTAAATGAATTACCTGCTAAAAACACCAGAAGAAAATAATCCAGGAAAACCATTATTTTAAGTAAAAAAATAATGCAACCCTTCTTTGCTGTGCTCCTCATTTCTTGATCTTCTGTGGCACACAGTGACAAACGTCTTTCTTTTGCAAGGCATTCCAAGCCTATCTGAAAGACGAGTCTCTAAGCCTGGGCGATCTCTCAGTTTTCCCATCAATCTTGCTTAAGGTAGAAGGGTTAAGACACAGATCTGCCATTGTTCGTCTGTTTTATCTGACATGTGAACATAATTCACTCAGTTTCAGGATCCATGAATTTTTCCAGGCTGGAAAAGAGCTTAAGTTGTCTTTGCTCTATGTCTATCAGGAGCAGAAAGACTGAATGTAAGAGGGAACGCAGGAGCACATTGGGCGATATGCAGTAACTCAAGTGACTGCTCCATGAGACTGCTCCTCTCACCACACATGACCCTGGCACTCGCCAATGCTAGCACAAAACCAGTAATAACCATCTATGAACACAGCCAAATACACAGCAGGAGAAACAGCTGAGAGTATCACTCCACCATTTCAGATACAGTGCTACTAAAGGAATTTTTTTTGTCATACCACAACCTCTGCTTCCAGCCCTCATGTAAGGCAGCACAGTCATGACACCAAAAGCTGTGGTGAACAAGAGCTCTTTCAGCAGTGGAAGACAATCAGACATAAATTTTCTACTGCCCCCACTGAAAGAAATCTCAAAGTCACACCTGAGCAGCACAACGTGAGTGATGTTTTTCCAGCTACCATTAGAAGGCACAGTGCTATTCATATCTGTGGATAACACCACTCAGAAGGGTCTGGCACTCTCAGCCAGCAAGCCAAGATATAGCTGGCACCTCCTCCTTATCCTCAAATACCACCAATATCAGTTCACCTGGGGTTCTAAATTTAAAAGCCAGACAAAAGCAATTTACATCCTGTCTCTAGGTCTCTGTTAGACAGAAACAAAACCTCTAGATTTTGGGAAGTGGCATAATGCATATGACATCAAGGACACAGCCACCCTGTGGGAAGCGACAGACCTGCTGACATGCTTTAGGCAAAGTAGGAACAGGATGTGCACACTCTAAAACTGCTGCATAAGAGGATGGTTGCTATGAAATCTGACCTCTTTCTTAATTAACAGCATTTTAATGTGTTTCATACTGTACAATATAAGAAAACAACACTCTCAGTATTTCTACCAGAGTTGAGGCGTTTTCTTATTATTGTTACTGAGCAGTTGAAACTTTCTCATCCACAGTGGTGCTGCACACGAGAGAAGGGAATGGCTGAAGGCAGAGTGCCAGATATTGTACCTGGAGGCAGCAGGACATCTGCAAACCTGCTGAGGTGCATTTATTTCTCTGAAAGATTCAAATGAAATAGGCTGGTCCCATTAAATCTGACAACAGGTCATTATTTCCCAGCAGAAACTGACTCCAAAAGATTTGTCAGAAACCAGTTTAGTGGGGAAATAATAAATCTTACTTTGAATTCTAGACAGAACTGCTAGTTTTAATTCTTTTAGGACCTAAGATTTCTTGAGTTAAATTCCTTCTTTATATGCATAATCTTGATGTCAGTTACACATCTAGTCTTTGTTAAAGACAATCCTTTTGCTTTCTATCAATGATGTTCATTATTTTCTTTCACATAAAATTGTATGCAAACATCCCTTCTGTCAAAGCCCAAAATCTTAGAAGTGGCTATAACTTTCTACTGATGAGGGGTTTTATAAGCATTACACTAAATTTGTTTTTTATTTCCAATTTTTAAGAAAAATGTAACCCATCAAATCTATTTGTACTTCTGCCCTTTCAGATTCAAATGTATCTTGAATGAAAGGATGAAACTCCTGTTAAGATGCCACCCTAACATCTCCCTGATGTGTATTTGGTCCACAACTTTTCTCTGAATCAAAGCTCTATATCTCAATTCCAGCACTTCAAAAATGGGAATGTGATCACTGTCTGACATCAGGCAGTAGTCGGGAGGATGAGTAGGTTAGCAACTGACAAGGGGTTCAGGGCAATCCAGATATAGGGTGTGTATAAGCACAGAAAAGTTGAATAGCTCTTTACCACTTATGGATCTCTTTCTGGAATAGTTTAACTTTCTTTGAAAAAAAGAAGAAACTTTACATTTTTTCAACATGCTGTTCCTGCAGAGGCTGCACTTTTGGATAAATGAAATTCAAACGGCTCTTGAGTTTGCATTTGTAATTTCTAGTGACAAAATTCAATTAGGAGCTGTATATGCAAATGCTAAGGCACTCAGTTATGTTTAAGCTTCTGTGAATATATAATCCTCTTACAGTCTAGATGATTTAATAGTCACTGCTGAATAACTGTGCTCCTTTCCCCACAGGTAACACTACTGAACTCTGCAGCCCACAAACACAAGATTCAACTGGTTTGACAGCCTTAAACTAAACAGAGTTGGAATGATGCCACTTGGAAAAAGTTGTCTTCTATGCACAAAATATTTATCATTTCAACCTCACCAGACACTTACACAGAGACAGCTCTCTCAGAAATGAGTTCTGTGCACAGAACTAACACAAATCGAATTAGTGCACTGGAGCTAAAGAGGACATGTTTAATCTCATCTCCTAAAAGTTTTTCAGTAAGTCATTAAAAAGAAGTGTTATATATACATATCTTCCTAGGAATGACTAGAAAATTACAGCAATGCATTCTCAAGGCTAGAAGTCAAAGAGTTCTATGTAGAGACAGGAAAAAATATCACCATCCACTGGAATTATCTTTTTGAAATTCACCATCTCTTTTAAAAGATGGAAAAAAAATGTAGAGTAAATGAATGTATTTTTTGATCAAAAATCCTGTCTATGCCCTGCGTGATTCCAGTCACACACTATCCAATGTCATTCACTTGGAAACAGGCACCAACGAATCTGTTAGTTGCTTCAAGAAGCAGTGCCCAGGTTATTGAAGAGCAGTGAGAAAGCTGAGTATTCCTATGTTTAATATAAACTGAGGGGTTTTTTTAATGTTTTCCGGAGAAACCATCGGTATACAGATTTTTTTGTACAGACCAAGTCTCCTTTTTCCCTCCAAAATTAATGGACAATTTTAATCCTATCTTATTCTATAATAGTGCTCACTTATGCATGCAGTACTACTCTAGGAAAGCAATAAAGACCTCAGGAGTTTTTCCCTCAACTACAAATGTGCTTTTATAGTTCAAAAGATAGATTTATCATTTGAAACTAACTGCAGTCTAAATCTCCTCAATTTAGCCTTTGGCAGTGTTTTCTTGGAGAAAAACACCAGCAGAGCTAAGAGGCCAACATGTTCAGCCTATGCAGCATATGGGGAGTAACACAAAGCAAAGAGATAGGAAAGCAGTGCAGGGAAAAGGGAGTGTGACCCTCCCTTCTCTCATAAAGAATCAATAATATACCACAGCCTTGTGGTACTTTTGGTCATGTACTTCCCTAATTTCCTTTTCCAATTCCTTTCCACTTAAACCTAAATAAAATCTTCTGGAGGGGAAAAAAGAAAAAAAGGAACTTTCAGGTTTCTGTTCAGAGGCAAAGGTGTTCTAGGATAGTTATAATAGGAAAAAATTACTTTTTATGCACAAAATATTTGTCATCTGAAGCTAGAGCATTCTCTGAGAAAGAGTTTTGTGCACAGAACTGACTCTAATACTTTGGATGCCAAAATTTTTTTGTCCCTTTTCAATTTCCATTTAAAACAATAGTGCACTGTGAAAGTCATATGTTTTCAATTGTTATATTTAATTAATATTTAATTTTTTTTCTCAGTATTGCAGCAGCTGGCGTTGTTTTACACTCTTAGCTTTTCCCCCAGAGAAATTATAAGTGTCTAGCCTTCACAACTCTAGGTAAAACTCAATATATCAACAACACCAGCTTGAAACCCTGGAGGCATATTGGAACAGAATGATTCTTTTTTTGAAGTCATATGTGTAAGTATTTAGTTCACAATGTTTAATAACTTGGGATTGGCAATCTTAAAACAACTGAGCTAGAAGTGATCATCTGAAGTGAGATTTTTCAAAAAGATAAGTTTATGCGGTGAATTATTTAGAAAGCAGGCCCTGTTCTTGCCTTAAATAGCAACTCAGGTCTCTGGCAGACATCTAACTTTATAGGTTACGTGAGATGCATGGACAAATGAACAGTAACTTAAAATTTACCATGAAATTCCAAATGCATTAGGGTTGGAAGATGCTCCATCAGTGGAAGTTTTTTCTGAAAGCACAGTCCCAAGTTTCCCATGGCATTTTGACATAAAGGACTGACAATTTCTAGAGTTTTCCCACTTTAAACATTCGACTCACTTAAGCAGAAGAAGCAGTGCTACTGTCTGATGAAATGAGCATTTGCCCAAACAGCAGTGAACAATAAAATGCAGAAAAAATACACAGTATGAATACAATTAAATTAATGGTTCATCATCTGCTCCCAGCTCTATATTTCTGGTGCTGCAAGGAGAATTTAATGTATTTCATGCATTCACAGGTCTCATTTACTGTAGCAGTGTCCTCCTGCTCCTGTCTATGAGTGGTGGGATCACTGAAGTACTGGCAATTTTCTCTTTCCAGCTGCAGTCCCCTTCAAGCACAGAACCTTCAATCTCCGCATCACTTTTCCAGACAGCAGCTTTTAACAGCCTCTTAAACATGTCACTTAGAGAGTGGAGGGGAGCAACTCCAGCCAAGATATTTGGGAACTGCTTGCAAGACCAGTTCTTGAGGCTGCACTTGTTTAAAATTATATACATGAGAATGGTAGAACACTGACACAGGTTGCCTGGAGAGGTGGTGGATGCCCCATCCCTGGAAACATTCAAGGTCAGATTGAATGGGGATCTAAGCAACTTGATCTAGTTGAAGATGTCCTGCTCATGGCAGGGCGCTTGGATGGTATTTAGAGGTCCCTTCCAAACCAAACCATTCTATGATTCTGTGGGAGGATTAGACTGAAGTGGTTTAATTTTTGTTTTGTACCATAGCTTCCCATTTTAATAATTAATTGCCTCTGTTTCTCCAGCATTAAAAATAAAACTGTGCTTCTTCTTTTGATTGCTGACTTATTCATGACCACTGTGCTACATGTGTGTTTCTCACTGCACCAACATGCTTCCTGTTCCTCCAGGGAGCTCAATAGGAGCAATCTATGTTCTGTTTAAAACATCTGAGCAAGATGATTGCCAGACATGTTCTCCTGTTTCTCATGGCAGTTTTCTGTTCTTGTGGTGTATCATTTTCTTTATGAATCAGTTGGACCTGAACATTAGAGAAGAATAGTAAATACAATAATCATAAGGAAAATAATTTTCTCATTTTGGTGCAATGAATTTTGAGGCAGTTTCTTTCAAATCAAGCTACTTAGACAGGTTTGATTAGATATCCATAGCAACCATGCAATATGTTGTTCTCCATATAAAATGGAAGGTATAAAAGAGAATTTATTTGAGTGAATTCAATTAATAAGAAAAGAGTTTGTCTGCAAAAGGTTTCTCTAAACCTCTGCTCTCATGTTTATAACCCCTTGCAGTTGTACGCTTAGTAAAACTGCCTCATTTCTTGTCTGTAGTTCGCCGTTTATGTTTGTAAAGTGATTGACAAATGTAGCCTGGGAGACTTTTACTATGGGTTTAAAATTGGCAACACTTTTTTGTTAAACTGAGTGAATTAGCTCCTTCCATTGTCATTGTTCCTTGGAAATAAAGACTGATGATGAAAATCTACTAAAAATTTGTGGTACATAGTGGTAGAACAGGAAGGCAGTGTGGGAAGGGGGATTTGTTGACAGTGCAATCATAATCCCAGTGAGCCCAGACTGAGTTTGAAATGGGGCCAGACCTGGGCTGAATGGTGGGTGGTAAGAGTTTGCCCTCACTGCTTTGCCCCAGAAGGACTGAGGAGAGCCATGGTGGAAAGCAAGAAGGAATCACCAATCAGCGTGTATTACTGCACAAAAAATATGTTAGAGCAGGTATCTCTAGCAAATTCAAAGGGAAATTGTTATTATTAAAAGGCTACTTGCACTGAGGGGGACTTATTAGGAATATCTGCCAAATGAAATGGACTTTTGAAACCTACCCAAGGGCAGTGATGGAGATTGCTATCGCATCTGTTGGCAGTCTCATTCCCGAGATGGGCAGAAGCCCAAGAGAAACATCACAGAGGGACATAATTCTCCCAGCAACGTCTTCACTTGATACTGCAGAGTGACCAGTGGTCTCATAAAGACAGACAAAAGTGCTGACTTTTCGAAAGGCTGTTGATTCCTCCAGCAGCCATTTCTTCATGCCTTGGCATAAAATGCTAATGCCACGACATTTGTCGCAGGCTTAAATCATCCTAATGAAACGGGAACTGTTACTGAACTAATTCATCCCAGCATGTTCCACTGCAGATATTTTATCAGCAATTTTAAGATAATGAAATAAGAGCAAGAAAAATGTTTTCCGTTTAGATTTGATCACACGCAATTTTATCCATTTATTTAAGAATTTATGTAGCCTCATTAAATACTATTTGCATTTAGAAAAAGATTTTGTATTTAGGAACAGAAAATAGTCTTTTTTCCCCCTTTTTTTTTTTTAATCTTGGCATGTAGGTGAAATATTTCAGAATTCCTTCAGTGGGAGGAAGAATCAATGATAACAGGATTGTCCCAAACTGCTCACAGAACTCCCCAAACAACTAAGAAAAACTGTAATGGGCCAGGAAAGAACATTCTGGCATGATTTGAGGTAACTTTATTTTCATGCAGTGAAGGATGAAGCAGAGCCCCGTGAATCTGCACAAGTAAAGGAATAAAGCCTGAAGGAGGAAGAGCTAATAACGCACAGTTTTTCTTGGTCTATTTGAACTTGCATAAAATTTCTGAGAAATGAATGCATTCACACAGGCAAGTTAAACTGGATGCATTTTTTACTGCTTCAATGAAGTGTAAGGTGATAGAAATTTTTACATTATGGATAAGAAGATGGACCTGAACTTCTCGTTCTGAGTGAGTAAGAGGTGAACACACACCTACTCCAAGACATGTGATACAAAATTATTTTGCTATTAGTAGGGTTTGTATGTTTCTCTTTTTTCCCCTTTTCTATACAAAAATACACATCAGAAATCCTTAAGGGCACTGCTGAGGTGAAAATATGGGAAACCCTATTTAAAAGGTTTATATTTATCATAAACAGAAACTGTTATAGCAAAGGTTTTTACCCAAGTATAAGAAATTCTTAACTGAAAACCATAAAAATCTGCAGAGTGAGTAGAGATGAGGTCTCTCTGAAATAAGATCAGAGTTTTACTTCCAGCCACCTACAATCCTCTTGGTGAGTGTGCACACTTCTTATCTGTGAAGCTCAGTGTCAAATAAAATGCATTAGTTAAATAAATTGGTGTGGAAAGAGATGCTGTACTTTTCACTTACAGAATGTTGAAATTCAGCTTGCTAGAACAAGTGGCCGTAAGGGAAGTACAGGAGGAACACCAGTGATCTGTCAGTAACATCACCTTGTGCTGGCTCCACAGGCTGAACATCAAGAGTGTGACAGAATCAGCAGAGGAACTGGAGAAGGAAAGCAGACCATAGGTCAGTTTGATCTGTCAATCCACACCTGAAAATCTGGGACACTCTTTCATTCTGCCATACACCTTTCCAAAAAAAAACATGGCTATGTCTCCATCCATCCTCCCACAACTCTCATTGATGATCTCTGTCTCAATTACCACTGGCAAACCCTAAATCTTACCTAGAAGATGAGAGCTTTAATCTTGGACCAAATGAAACATTTCTTTTGATCTAAGACTTATAGTGGAAGAATTAAATTAAATTCCTGTCTGCTCTGACCTAGCTGCTAAATCTTACAAATTGCAACTATTCCCTCTTGATTTAATTCCATGGCATTTCTTGGCAAATAGATTATTTTACTTCTACAAGCCTAATGTCTGCCAACTTCACCCTTGGTATCACTCAAGAGATTGTTTAGACTGACTTACACTAAGGGGCAGATCAAAGTCCTAAACAATGCTGGTAGCATGTCAATGAAAGATAGTAGTGGAGTGATGAACCATGAAGGAAACTTTGCCCTTGTCCTCTGTCTTGCCTGAGTGAAAACATAAACCATTTCTCACTACTCTGCAAGAGTCCTGTATCTAAGAAGTGCCTCTCAGCTGAGTTCCAACATCTTGTTTTAATTTGGATAAGGATCATTGCTATCCCACAGCCTCCTAAGAATTTCAAAGGCTTTGGCAGGGTAAGTCAATTGAGGCAAATGTCTGCATTTGCCCAAAGGCATTCAAGTTCCCACTCAAGGAATCCATACAGCAGCCAAGCCAGGTCTGGAGCAAAGGGTTTGCTGGTTGTATGGTATTTCCACTGGATACATGCCTGCACTCAGCACCAGGTACTGATGCCACATTACCCTTGCCATGAGGGAACCCTGTGAGGAGAAACAGCAGCTACACAGGCATTACTCATGCTTATGCTGTCAAGTTTTCCATCTCTGATCTGACAGCATGATGCCAAGTGAGTTTTGTGAAGTCTGAACATGAGAATAGATCCTCCTTGAGAGTCTGTAAGGCAACACTCAGGTGCTGTGGGCTCAAATAGTTAGATGTTTGTAGGTATGGGAACTAACTTTTTGTCAGACTGAAATTAGGTTTAACACACTTCAGATGGCTGCATGTGGTCAGTCAAATTAACCTTGTACAAATAAGAGAGCAGACAGGTGGCAGCTTCTGTTCTGGAGCAGTAGAGCAAAATGCAGGTAGGAATTGTTAATGCAGACTGATTCTCACCCAAACAAAGTGTGCAGACAGGTGGATAAATGATAAAACCATAGAATTGTTAAGGTTGGAAAAGACCTCTAAGTTCATCAAGTCCAACCATTAGCGTAATCCTGCCATCTTCATATTAAACCACGTCGCCAAGTGATGCATCTACACATTTTTAAAATAATTCCAGCAGCAGCAACTCCACTATTGCCCTGGACAATCTGTTCCAGTGTTTGAAAACGCTCTAGGTGGAGAAATTTTTCATAATATCCAATCTGTTTCCTTTTGTCCTCTCACTTGTTAACTGGGAGCAGAGGCCAATCTATACCTTGCTACAACCCCCTTTCAGGCAGTTGTAGAGAGAAATAAGGTCTCACCTCAGCCCCTTTTTCTCCAGGCTAAACAGCCCCAGTTCCCTCAGCTGCTCCTCATATGGGTTGTGCTCCAGACCTTTCACCAGCTCCACTGCCCTTCTGTGAATACGCTCCAGCCACTCAATGTCATTCTGATAGTGAGAGATAGTCAAGAGTGCCAAAGCCTGCAAACAAGATCTAGTGAGGGGCAGGAAGGCACTGAGGGAAATCCTCCTGTTGCACAGAAAGCCTCACTCCCAGCAGCGCAACAGCTCCTCTGGGCACTGATTTAGCACTCCCTCCTTACTTGGCAAAGCAGCTCAATACAAGCCAAGATGCCACTTAATCCCGCACGGTTCAACATGGAGTTGGTCAGTGCAAAACTGAGTTCTCCTCAAAGAGTCCAAAATTGCCTATGGCACTGTGCAACCTGCACACAGAGAACCTTAACTTACTTAAGCCAGAGAGTTTAACAAGACAACCGTCATTTCTGATCTTCCCCAATCATATTCTCCTAGTAGATTCCTTCCTTGGGATACACACCCTTCTAAAGACTGGTGATACCTCCCATCCTGAGTCTTTTTTTAACAAAAAGTTTTAAAGCATCGCTCCTTAAAAAGAAGAAAGTGGCATAATAGTCATAAACATAATAAAATAAGATGTTATATCCTAGTTGCTAGATAATGCAGCAAGATTAAGACAGTTATCTAGACAAAGACTGAAAAAAAATCTTGTAATTACACCTTTTCTATGCTTTTGATATTGGATATCATAGAATCACAGATTGGTTTGGGTCAGAAGGGACTTAAAACTCATCTTGTTGCAACCTTTCTGCCATGGACAGGGACACCTTCCCATACATCAGGTTGCTCAAAGCCCAGTCCAACCTGGCCCTGAACACTTCCAGGGATCCCTAGATATAGTAGAGATGGATATCTATTACCAACAACCTTTGCTTGCAGAAGAAGTAGATGAAGTGAATACCTAGAAAAGAAAATTGTTCACATATGTGTATAAAACTTGAGTTAAACTGTGAACTGTTGGGTGCCAGAGTGGCTTCCACATGTGAGTGCAGGAACACATTGTCATTTCAGTGGAATTCAGTCACTGATAACCACATTTCAGTGTTGCCTTACATGCAAGACACAGATGCCTCATACTCTTTTTCTGTCTTGGTGGCAGAAAGTGAAGTGAAAGCAATCAAGATTAATCCAGTTGCAACAGAAAGATATCAATCTGATCCTGAGTCTCCTCATCACCCAGGTTATAATCTGTGTGCTTACAAGATATCTGGAAGGCAGAGACACACTGCACGCACACAGTAACTCATCATACAACACAATGGATAAGAAGGGCTGCCTTAACTTTGAGCAGTGTTCGGTTTGAGGCCACCCCAAATCCATAACTGCCAGAAACCAGAGAGCTCTCCCACACAGAGTTTTCATTCTTTCCACTGCACAACTCTGGTTTACAAAAAAGAGGCCTATATACCAAGCTTAGAGATGCTTTACACCTGAAATTGTGGTTTGTCCTATTTTAGCAGTTTCCTAACATTGACTTTCCCATCCATAGTCTCCAGTGTTTCAAAAAAGACCCGCGAAAGTATTTTAAAGCTACTGATGCTTCCCATTCTATTTTAATTTTGTAGGCCAGGACATAACGGCCCATAAATAATGACATATGACATATCAAAGAATAGCTGTCAGCTCCTGCAGGGGCTCTATACAGAACTAAAATGACAAATAGACCAAAGTAATAAAAATAAAACAACTGCAGAGGGAGGCTGTATCTAAACTGCAGAATCCAGAAGTGCAGGCCAGTTCCTGTGTGTAGGTGCAATTCTGACCATTTCAAACTATTTGGGGTTGGTCTTGGCTGACAAGAGAGGTAGGTCTTAGAAGAAGAGCCAATGTGTTCCATTATGCAAGTAATTTTGCTAAAGGAGAACCTTTTCAAGATAAACACTTCCTGATATCCCATTTGGGTCCCTTGCACAGATACAGTGTAGAACATTTGTTCATGGTAATATAGAATATTAGATCAATTTGCTCAGCATTTCCAGATGGAAGCTACTGCTCCCTGCAACAGAACATTACAAGACCTACATTTCAACAAAAGCAGGGACCAGTGTGGTTCCTCACCTTCGTGGAACACAGCAAGAATGAATTTTAAAGTTTGAGTAAGTTGTACCAGGCTAAGTTTGATTGGTACTTACATCCCAAGAGGAGAAAATTTAAATATAACTTCTGATGGTCTTGACTTTCCTCAGATTACTATCACTATCACTTATTTAACACTGGCTGTAGCTTAGCACCAGAAACCTTATGTATGGGAATCACAGGAGGATAATTGCTTTCTTCTTCTGTCAAGTTGCATTTTCAGATTTTAGGAAGTATTCATTCCTACTTCACTTTATATTCCAAATCTTCTCGAGGAAAATCACACTTAGCTGTAATTTTTCATTGGATTTAGCGAGGGCTCATGGAACTTCCACAATATTTTGATCAAAATCTCTCTGAGTCAAAGTTTTCAAGAAAGCTGGGGTGTAATCTAAATGAAGAGTCTGGTTAAAAAGGGTATTCAAATAACCCTTCTAAGACAACATAGCTGGTCAAGGACAGCACAGTAGAACAACTGCCCCAAAACAAAGGCATGACTTTTGCTGCGGTTGATATGACTTACAGCATGAGGTTCTGGCCAAGCTCACCAATTCCTGGGGCTATGGAAGCTCAGCAAGCCTCTCATCCCCCAGAGACCCCACAGGTGCCAAGTCATAGCTAATCTCTTTCTCATTCATATCATGTTTTCATCTATAGACTACAAAACACTGTATAATATTTAATTAGAAAGTAATTAATACAGTGGTATTTAGATGTTAAGTCTCTTTTTTTTAATTGACTTGTTGTCTATTGACCTTTAACTGGTTTGGGTTTTTTTAAGTCTTGTGTTGTATCTCATTACCAAAAGACAGAAGGAAATGGAGGGGAAACCATTAGAGAAAACTGAAGAAGGGCTTGGGGAAGAGATTAACAACATACACATAAATTTGTTGGTTCTTAAACACCCACTGGAAAAACAGCTGAGACATTTTTGTTTACTGCTGATTGCTAATGACTGTTCCTATTGCTGGACTCAAGAACCACTGAAAACTGCTGAGGGTTTTCAGAAGCCATGGTAAGCATTTTTTCTTTACAGACAATCCCACTTGATTTACTTTGAAGAATGAATTAAGTGGAGTGGGCTCATTGAGTCCTATACCATTTGATTACGTGCTTGAAAAAAAATGTAGGGCTTTAGAAATTGGTAGCGTAATGACAAGACTGGCTTCGTACATGGAATAGGACTGCATCCCAACTAGCACACACTGAGTGAAAGACAATGATATTGTTTGACCCCAAGTGAGTGCACCTCTGATGCATTTTGTTTGCCATGCAGAGAGATGCTATTACAATTCCCTCTCCATCTGTACATTTTCCATGGTAGGAAGGAGTTTTCGTTTAGAAATTGGAGCAGTTTGAGCAATTAGTTTGCATTTCTTTCTCAGCTCGGACCCTGGCTCGTTAATAAGTTGTTTCCATATGATGCACATATCTGTGTTGCAGAGGGTGAGTTTCTTCAACTTCTATAAAATGTTAAGAAATATAAAATTGGATTGAGCTACATTAAAATTCTACATATCTCACTTTAAAAGTCAGCTTATCATTGACTTCAGAGAAATGCTGAAGTATACAGAATAGGTTTTATCACAGTCTTTAGAAGATCAGGAAGTAGAAATTCTTATCTTTTACCACAGGGACTTCATGAAAATACAACAGACAGCATCAATCATCTGCTCAAAGTTGTATGGTGAATTTAACTTAAGCATAAAGTAAGTACGATTTAAAATGTTGTCTGGCAAGTTTCAGAAACTGCAAGATGACTTGCTCAAGAGTAGTAATTTTATCTGTTTTAACCGGAGGAGCTTCAATTTTCTTGCCAGAAGAACCCATGCATTTGTAGTGCGCGTTACTACAGTTCATGAATCTACTTGCCTGAAGCATTTGTATTTCACAAATAAAAACTTCAGAGAAGAATAAAAATATCAAGCCTTCATGAGAACAACACAGCCATTAAAGTAATGTACTATTATACACAGTGACATTTCTGATGCCATTTGTTCCAAAATCCCCATAGAATTTACCCACTTCCATCAACAGAAAAGAATAAGATTTCTATATACCCTTCTCTGAGTTTCTTTTATCTCACGAGAATTCCACATGGGCTATAAACTTTTGCCTGCAACATAAGCATTTTATAATTTTTAATAAACCACTGTTTTAATTTTTACATTCTTTTTAGAATATTCCCCAATATTGCTCTCTCACCTCTTTTACAGCCAAAACAATGGGCAGTGGTACATTTAAACTCTGTAGGCATCTGCAATTCTATGCTAGTATTTACTCATAAATGCAATATGATTTATACAATCATATGTATTCCGAATTATAGTAGAAGGTCAGAAAATAGCATACAGTCCTTTTTTTATGTATAAGATTTCACACAATAGTGACACCAATGTGAAAAGCTTGTCTAAAGTGCCTTCCTGTCATCCAAAAATAGCTTAGTACTTATCATGCATGTACAAAGCTCTTGGATCTGAGAAAAAAAAATCCCCAATACAAGATTAGAGAATGAGTTTTCCTTTACATGAGGTTCAGAAATACATTTGGCTAACAAAACTTGAATGAAAACCTTGCACAGCTCTTGACATATGTAGGCTACCTTCAATACAATAATGTAGTGAACATGAGGCCCTGTGCCAAAATCTTGATTTGAAAAGGCTAAAAACGTCAACTTCTTACTCTTCATCTGAGAGTTATAACTTCACAACTGCACTTTCAGTTTTCCAACCAGGTAGTCCCTTTCTCCCAGCTTTTCCTGAATTTGATTAATAGACTAACAAAGGTTTAAAATGTAAGAGTGGAGACACTCTGCTCGTGGACAGCACAGTATTTAAAAATAGCTGCAGCTCAGAGAAGTTTGTGGTGTTAAGAGAGGGGAAGAATAAAGTGATCCTGCAGCCAGAAAAGAAAAGGGAATATTGTAATTTTCTTAGTTAAAATATGTAGCTACCTTACTAGAGCCATATTCTTCTCAAATTAACAGGTACCCCAGTACATAGGCAAGGCTCATCAGACAGTAGCAAATGATCTGTCCCTGTGTTCAGTGAAACTCAGGTCAAAGGGCTCATGGCATGAATGAGCTCATGAGGCTCACATATGAAGCTTGCAAGCTTGTTAAGGAAACCTTCCTGTTGGATCATTGGGATGCTGCTCTGGAGTCACACCTGCACTGTCTCAGATGTCACTGCTGGGACCAAAGCTCCTTGGCACTGGTGGCTCCAGTGACCTGTCATATGGCTTATTAATATAATAAATAATAAACCCATACAACCCAGCTGGCTGGGGTTCCAACAACCAAATCCGTTTATTCAAAGGAGATAACAGCTTATATGTGGGTTCGAAAAGTAACACGTCACACCATGTGACCTTAACAACCAATCACACCAAGGCACTTCACTGCACGCGTGTAAGTGTAAACTTGGTAAACTTGGTAAACTACATCTCCCAGGATGCTGTTCAGCACCCTTCCTGTAACACAATCCCCACATCTCCCCTCTCTTTATTATAGCAAGTGATAGAACAATTTTTAACATTACGACAAGCAACAGAACAATTCTTAACCTTTTTCTTAAACTTATTTTAACCATCTATGTAATCAGGGCCTAATGTGATAAGGCCTTTATTGAAACTGTTCATTACTAACAGTGCAGCTTCTGTAATTCCATAAACAGTGCAACCTTTAGAACTTGTAATAAGCAAATTCGCTTAGAACTTTTTACCTAAGGTTTTGTGTGTATTTGGGTAGAGGCATCAGTTTTATTTTCTGAGGTTTTTTAATGAATAAGTATTGTGTTATGCAAGTGTAATTTATTCAAGGCACATGAAGCATGAGGTGTCTCCAAGTCTACACACATACGTGTCTACATGGCTTCTCTCATTTATACAGCTTTCATATTCATACATAAGTGGCCACTTCACTTTTATTGTGTCCCTACTTTTCAATTATTCGATTTATGTTTACCAGCAGTCATTAATTATGTGTTTTTCTTTTGGCTCACTCAATCAATCACTGTCTCTGGTGCTCGTCTCTGTTTCGAGGAAAAGTCAATGCAGTTTCAACATATAAAAGAGATCCATATTTTCTCCCCCTTTTTTTCTGTTTTTTGACACATTTGGTGTGCATTGTGTTCTCTTGACAATGGCCTCTTTTATTAGTGAGTTTTGTTTAGAAAATCAAAAGTTAATAAATTCAAAGATACATAAACAAGTTACTATTACAATATGCTAACACTGCTTGAAATCCAGTGTCCTTTGTAAGCAATTAGACCAAGTTGTCTTTGGTGTCTGGAATGCAGCTAATTTTCAGTTCTTGTCCATCCATTTCTGGTAGCTGCTTTTTGCCCTGAATAACAAACTTAACAAATATGTTAATAAAAATTTAGGCAGTTTCAGATGGATACTATGGCAGAAACAGATGTGAAGATTAGGTAAACATGCAGTTTTTCTGTAGCTACGTCCAGGAATGGCTTTTTTTTTTGAAGTAAAGCAATAAGTAATTTTAATATCTTTTAATGTCTTTTACCTCAAAGTTGAAGGTTGATCTTTTGCTGATTGGTTTTAGTGAAACTGTGTGTAACTCCATGTGCTGCATGTTTTAATGCTGTAAGGGCAGAAGGGATCAAATACATGTTTACTAGATTCAATTACTCACATGAAATCCTGTGTAAGTCCTTATATAAATTATCAAGGAATCTTTTCACTTGCTGAAACAATTAGAAAACAGAGAATAAACATTCTGAACCTTATCTTAACAGCAAAATTAAACCGTTTACCACGCTGCCACACCAGAAGATTTTGCACTTGCAAACACGAAAGCAACCATTCAGTGGTTCCCATTCCACAGTCTCCAATTCTGTTGTTGTTTCACCTGACCTCACTGTTCAGCGTCCTAACCACTAGACCACGCCGCGGCCCGGGTTCGATTCCCGGTCAGAGAAAAAGTCCCCCGGGTAGATGGAGCTCGTTAGCCCTGTAAGGCCATCCATCTAAGAGAAGGTCACTCTATACAAACCTACGTCCTGAGGACCTCACTGCCACCGTCCAAGCTTGCTCGGCCCCGGCAGATGAACCTCAGGATTAAAGGGTGGGCTCAGCTCAGTGCACACTGCGTCTCACCTAAAAAATCCACTGCGCAGGCTCGAAGGGTAAAAACCCTTCCCAAATCTTCGTTCGCGAAGACTGGCCATACTGTTCAGCGTGGTTCCTTGTTTTGAGAGTTCTCATTCCTGGATGTCACAGGAATCAGAAAAGTTTTCTTCATTTTCACTGAAAGCAGTTTGTCATTGCTTGCTTAGGCAGGGTCTAGTGCTCTGGTTTTGTGGAGATAAACTCAAAAGGCAACTCTAAGGGTTTTAGACAACAAAGAAAATTTCTCTCCCCCCCAGTGGTGTAAGCAAGCAGTTAATAGGAAGTTAAACTGGGTGATGGGGGAGACTTCAGTTTGTTGTGCTTTCTTTTTCCTCCCCCTGGACAGGGACTGGGACAGGGACTGGAGATGATAGAATCTTTCTCCACCCAGTTGCTAAGCAACAAATGATTGCTATTATGTAAGGAGTAATATCTCTTCTCTTGCAAAGGCAGAATTTTTGCAAGAGGTTTTTTTTTTTACCTTTTTCTTCAATCCAGAAAGTTGTAACATCTTGGTTTTTGAAAGCTTCACTCTTTCCCCACTCTGAGACAAGGGCAAAAACCAAGAAAATCCATCTTCCCCCAGCCTTGAGAGACTGACAGTTTTGTGAAAGGCTTTCTGTTAACAGACCCACTACTAATGGATGTAAATGCATTTAAGAGTTTAACAACTTTAACAAAGTTATAGGAACTGGTGAGAAAATAGGGGAAAAAAACTTTTAAGTTTCAGTCTTCTGGAGCAAGGAAAGTTTGATATCTCAGCAATTGTAGCCTTGGCAGTTTTGCCACACTGTTGGACACTGCAGTTCCGGCTTGTTTGTATGACTCCCCCCACCGCAGGCAGCAGGGGCCGTCTCTGTCCCAGTGCAACACTGGTTCTGCGTGGTACCCCATTTTGGGCAAAACTTGTGCTAGATGGTCAATATCATAAGGAGCTAGCAAATTAGCATTAATTGCACAAATCACACGTATAACTTCAGAAGAATTTACACCATATTTTGTTACATACATGCAAATCCTGAATAGCCTTCCAAGCAAATACATAATGTTCATCTTGCTTGCCAGAGTTAGGAACAGCTTTTAACACAGGATAAGCTTCTACTGCTGGCTCTATTCCTGGAACAAATGCAGCATCCTTCACAGCTTGTGAGGGGTGCCCGATCTTGTCTAACAACTCCCATTCCCCCCTTTCTGCAGCTTGTACACACACCATCTCCCAAAACTTTCTAGGATGATGTGGCATCACTGTAACAGTTACTGGTGGCAAAGTCCATGGATCAGTCAGTGTTCTTGTCTTTCGGCACTTGGATTCCCTACGTACAGGTTGTAAGGCTCGACTACGGACAGAGGTGTTTTCATGTGTTGGGGGGGCTGACGCCGACTGATACAAGCCTTTATTAGGTATATCATCCTCATTGTTTTCATCAGTGTCCTCGTCCTCCTCCTCCTTTGGCAGAGGAACAGAGGATGCGAGCTTTTGCTTTGCTTTAAATCCTTCTACAAGTTCCATAGGTGTCTTATGTAAGTCCCTTAGGTGAGGGACTATCGCAGTAGGGGACTTGTATTTACAAGGAGTTTTAACTAGCTTGTGGGGTGCAGGATAGCAAACTTTTGAACCTTTTGGGGTTTTTGTAGCTGGACCCTTGGTAGATTTTTTAGTATGTGGATCCAGACATCACACTGTTTCTTTTTTATCTGCTAAAGCACCCAATTCATCATCATAGGGGGAGGTAGCAAGCAGCGATGCTGCAGCAACTGAAGTTCCCTCCTCCTCTGCATGTCCTCCTGTATCTGACAAAGGCTCTGTTTCAGGCAACTGAATACCTTCCGAAACTTGTTCATTAAGCCAGTCTTTTAAAGTCTCAACCAATATATGCCAGGTGGCAGGCAAACCTTCTACTTCCTTAGCACTCTTAGTACCCTTATAGACCTCTTTCCACAGTTTATCCCCCACCTTCTCCCAAGTCTTAACTCTGAATGCAACTGATGTGTTAGCTTCAAAGCCTTGCTTTCAACACCAAAGCAGCAAATGTTGCAAGTCATAGTCTTCAACAGTTACACCTTTGCGCTTTAGGAAGTGCTTGCAAGGGGACAGCACCAACTTTTCCTCTTTAGAATCTGATTCCCCATTATCATAGTGTTTGTTCTTGATGGTTCACCTTTTCCAGGTGTCAGTAGTTCTCAGTAGTTCTCAGGTCCGGACCCAGGCAGTCTCCCCACTGCTCTCAGCTACGCCAAGCTCCTTCACCACCATCTGTTGCCCGACGGTCGGTACTGCAGTATCACGTCGGGGTCACCATATGTCGGTGTAGAGTCGTGACAGCTGATAAAGATACAAGGAGTCAGTTACGTGCAGAAAAGATGTCTGAAGTTTCACTTTATTTTCTCATCTGTTTTTTTATACCCCTTGCTAGCAGCAAGCAGTCACCTTATTTTAGGTAAGCAAGCAACAGCGTTTTCATTGGCTACGATCTACTGGTGATACATTTGGCAAAGCTCAAGGCCTTACTGCAGTTCTCACATCCTAGGCCTACCAACTTTACAATCTGACTTTGTTTCTTCATTAGGGCTGCGTACGGACTTCCTTATCATCACGCTGCCCACGGCATCTCTTGGAACTCTACGCTGCCACTGCTGATAAGTGCTGCAGCCAGTGCCTCTGCAAACCCTGCGCTGCTTTGCTCACCCGCAGGCGTTGTAGCTTGTGCTTATTTAAGGATTTTTGGCACTGCTTCTGCAGAGTGCAGGGAGTCCAGCAGGGTCTTTTAACAGCATAGAGGCAGTGGATGCAGGGGTAGGTCTCCATCCCTGCGTTGCATGACTGCCTGTCTTTTTTCGGAGGGGGCAAACCCGACTCCCCCCTGGTATCCTCTGTTGTTTCACTGCTTACCGGATTAACATGCTCTATGCACACCTCCTCAAGCTCAGACACTCGACAAGCTGGCTGTGGGCAAGATGGCAATGCCCAGACCTCGGTGTGGCTGCCACACAGCTGCAACTCAGCAGTGGCTCGGGGATTCAAGGTCTGTCTCTCTCCAATGAACACGTGGTCCACACCACGTGCTTGCTCCTGCCCACGCAAAACTCAGCCCAAGTACGTTGTTAGGTTCTCTTGGTCTGCATGCGGTTCTCCCCCACCCCCGTGTCTGTTCCCGGTGCCTGGGAGAGTTCTTGTTAGGGCTCGTGGGGGGAACAGGAGGTTTAAAGTTTTTCTCCGTGGACGAGTTTAAGTTTCTTTGTGAGATTTTCAAGGTGTCTGCATCTTCTATCTTTGCTTTCTCTCAAGCTGTCTCTCCAGATTTTTTCCAAGCAGTCACACTAAGGATTCTGCGTAGCAGAAATCCTGATACAGTTATTTTTATCCATTTTAATAGTCCGATCAGCTTGCTTTTAATGGTTTCTTTTGAATATTGCCTCAATGCTTTTGCATTTATGTCTAATTCCCTTAGATTTAAACTTCCCATGCCAGCTTCTTACCTGGGCTCTCCTGTAGCTTTGCCTTTTCTTTCTTTCAAAACTTACTCTGCCAGGTCTCCTGTGCAAACAATACTCAGATTCTTGAAGCTCCCAACACAGCCCCTAATGCACGATGCCCCAGTCACCTTTCATACTGCTATCCGACGTCCTTTCTTTAACGACGTCCTCCTCCTGCTTTTAGCTTGGTATGTGACGTCCTCACTTTTTTTCGGGATGCATTCCTCAGCTTTTAAAACAAGCTTGTGTGAACACAACCGTAATTCTCTTTGTTTCAAGGCAGTCTCTGATCATCTCTGTTACAGGGAAAGCCCCAGTTCTGGGTGCCAGATATGGCTTATTAATATAATAAATAATAAACTCGTACAAGCCGGCTGGTCGGGGTTCCAACAACCAAACCTGTTTATTCAAAGGAGACAACAGCTTACATGTGGTTTTGAATAGTAACACTTCACACCATGTGACCTTAGCAACCAATCACACCAAGGTACTTCACTGCACGTGTGATAGAGTACTTGGTAAACTACATCTCCCAGAGTGCTGTTGAGCATCCTTCCTATAACACGATCCCCACACTGTCAGGTGCCCCCCTTGACTCCCTGCACACCCTCACACAGTCATAAATTTCCCTTATTGGCTTGACCCAGGTTTCCTGGAGCAGGAATCCCAGATGCCTGGTTTGTTTAATTAATTTAATCACAGTGCAGCAACCCAATAAATAGCAGCTCAAGCTGGTACCATTAGGGCACCAACAAAGGCACCCCTGGGTTTTTATACTATCACAGTCTGCATGCCCGTTCCAATGGTGATTTTGTGTCTAGGGTCGTCTCACTGTTTTCTGGTTCCTGCAGAGTCTCTGGGTGATCGACAGCCTTTTCCTGGTCAATGTTCCAGGTGCCCAGGCCCCTTGTGTTAAGGGTCAGCCCCCATTTCTGGTACCTTTCCTTCAGCTCCAGCTGTTTCCCCCCATCCAGGGCACAACCTGCAGCTGCACCCCCAGCTACCTGCAGTAAATTTATTCCTCAGCAAGGCTTAAGCCCCACTCAGAAGCAGTTTCACAGAAGACATGCTCACTTTTACAATGCTAAACAGTTTCATGTGAGCAGTGTGTCCCTGGCTTAGGAAAGATTTGATTCCCAGAAAAACCTTTAAGTTCTTTTCACTTGCAGGAGCAACTACAAAAACTAAGTGTTGACATCTCAATTTGCTGTATGGGTCACACTGGGATTTGTCTCCACATTAGCAGGGTACTAAGGTCACATCTTTCCTGCCTCCAGAGCCAGAAGCACTTAGCAAATGTTCTGAGCTCATCATGCCTTGTAAGGAGATCCTCTTGGAATAAAAACACATCCTTTCATCATAAATCAAGAGAACAGAGATTACAAGAGCTAACACTATATCAACATTTTAGGATGAGACTGAAACTGGTATGGTAGCAATGATCAAGCATTTTGTTTATTGGTGTTGACAGTCTGTTTTAAGAGAGAGGCTAGTGGAGCTTGTTGACTAGATTTTTTCTGTTGTCTTCCCAATCACTCCACATTCCCAAAACTATTTATACCAACATCCAAGAGAGCTGAAATACTGGAACTACATTCCTATGTTCCTTCTGCCCCAGTCTCTTAATTGAATTTAAAAGAGAAAATTGAGTATTTTGTTCAAATGCTGGAAAAGTGTGTCATAAAATGTATTGAAATTGTACAATTGCAGTTGATGACAGCTGTTCTCCAACTCCTCCACTCTCATTAAGACAACAGGAAGGCAAGAACAGCTGGACTCTATGGGGCTCCCTTTTTCATCTGGGTATCTTGAATGGCAAAATCCCATTTAGAAAGCTATTTAAAATATGGATATTTCAGATCAATCAAAGGATCAGCACAAACTGATGTATTCCTCTGAAGAGAGATTCACAGACTATTTCAAACCATCATATGATCCCACACAGGATTATTTGAAACCACCGTATTTCCAGTCCATATGGTATTTTGCTTAATAAGATGATGAGAAGTACACCATAAAACCATTATCCACTTCTGGTATAATCTAATTAGGGGTAAGGATTTGTGCGTAGTACTCACAAACCTGTCTGTAAACTCATAATGTACTTCAGTCAGTGACTGAATGAGTTGAATTACATATGCCGTTCAGAAATTTTATTCTTATATACTCAGAAACCCTGAAAAAAAGAAGTTCCAACTCTTACTTTGGTTTAATAACTGAAAGGAGCAGTGGGACTAGTTAACATCACTTACCTATGTACCTTGACACTCCTTACTACTCTAACAACTCTATATTACACTATTTTAAGTTATCAGAGATTCTTTTTACCTCACTCATCGAAAACAAAAATCCTAGAATAAACTAATTTTCTCTTTGATGGCTTTAAAAATTTCTTTTTTCTTTTATTGTGCACAAGCTACATTGATTTTTTTCCTGATGGTTCTTAAGAACAGAAATTCTCAAGCAATCAATTCATATAGTTATATAGTAATATATTATATAGTTGTCACTGAAAGTATTGTCATTTAACAACATTATAATGTTTTTAGTATTCACTTATTGAGCTGTCACATACTTACAGAAAGTATGTGACATTTTGGAGCATTTATTTCTGTGGGGGTGCATATACTAAGTTGTCCTTTATTCATGAAAATGTAAGACCAGACTTAGACCATACCTGGGTCGAGAAACACACTTTTTTCTCCATTGTGGAAGTATTTTATCCTTGGAGACAAAAGACCTCAACTACCCAAACTAGTAGTTTGGGAGTGAAGGATATAGGGATATCACAAAATGAGTGAGGGATATAGGTGTATGTAAGTAACAAAGGATGGGAAGCAGGGTGGTGGCTGATGAGGATCTGTTGGATAGTGGATGTGAAGGACCAGGAATCAGAATGGGAACAATTTCAGAAGTGGAAAAAGATGTACAGTGATTCAAAGGACTTTATGATACAGACTTTACAGTTATTATGTATATACACATGGTATGTTTCCCCAGAATTTGTATCTCCCGGGCATGCCCAGGCTTGTCCACTTCCCTGCTTCCCTGCTGATTGGCTGGAGGAGCTGCAGAGAGGAGACAGCCCCCATTCGCCCTTTCCTTCCCCGGTTCCTCCCACGTTCCTCCCTCTTTTGCCTGTGCCCCTACCCCGATTTGTTCCCCCGTTTGTCTGTCTCATGCTCCACCCCATGTTCTGGCCCTTTCCCCACCTGAACTGATAAAAAATCCTGTGCACGCCTCAATAAAGCATTCCATCTGCACCCTACCTTGTCTCCCAAACCCATCTGTGCTGTGTCACGGCCCCATCCCCCCTCAGACCGTGGCAAGTGGAGGATCTGAGCATGATGCAAATGATACAGAGCAGAAGGCGGAGATTATACTGAGTCTGGATGTGGTAGACTTAATTTTCTTCACAGCAGTCCATAAGGTGCTGTGTCTAGGTTTTGTTGCTTAGACAGCCTTGACAGCAGACTGTTTTGACTACTGCCAAACAGTGCATGCACAGAGTACAGCCTTTCTTTGCTCTTCATTTTTCCACCTTTCCCTCTCAGGGACAAGAATTTGGCAGAGTGAGACAGTGGGACAGTGATGTGCATTGACCACACAATATTCCGTACCATAGAATGTCATGATCTGCAATAAAAGCTCAAGAAAAAGAGGAGGAGGCAACAACACTCATAGTTATGGCCTCTGTCCTCCACTTCCCAAGCAGCCTTTACATCTGCTGAGGTCCTGCTGTCCAGCAAAGGGCTAAACACCTGCTTGCTGATGGGAAGTTGTGAATAAATGCCTTCTTTGCTTTCCTGGCGCACACAGCTTTTGCTCTACTGCCTCTCAAACTACCTCTATCTCAGTGCTTGAGTCCTTTCACCTTCCTTCTAATTTCTCCTCGGCCTGTGGGACAGGGCTGGGTGAACGAGTTGGTGTGAGTGCTCAGAACTCCGGGCTCCTGAACAACACCCAGAAAATCCAAAATCAAAGCCACACATTGCAATGGCACCAATCAGATCCCCAAGGAATGAAACCCAAGTGAATTACCTCAGAAGGGCTCATGGTTTTTTCTGTCTTCTAATGATCTTTGCTGGGATGCCCAGGAAGGCTTTTGGTTGTATTGGCACCTCCTGAAGATGAGCAAGAATTACTGCCTTTGAGTTTTCTCTGGTCATGTTTTCTCTGTTACCATTCTGTATGCAAGACATTATTTTCAAAATCTGGTCTTTTCTAAAGACTCTTGGGCCTGTTATCTGTGCTTGAACCCATTCTGTTAACAGGACAGAGGAGCAGTGAAAGGGCAGTGTTTCAAGGGAAAAACTGGGAAAGATGTAGCTTGTGATTACTTTGTGCATTTATGCCAGTGCTTTCATTAGCTTTCTTGCTTTAAAAAAAAAAAAAGGCAAGAATAGACAAGGGGTGTGTGGGTGTGCACAGAACTGGAACTGGACAGTTTTGTCCTCATTTGGAGGAAAGAGTATCGTCCATCTAGAGGGAATTCTTTCTTAAACTCCTTGGCAATTATTAATCTGGGGGTCAAGCTTTAGGAGTTTACAATTTCACAGTACAGAGCAGCATAATTATACTTACAATTCACAGCAAGGCAAACCTTGCTCAAGCAATGAGACATGACAAGCCATGAATTTTTGTGAGATTATTAGCACACCATGAACAATGTGATAACATGAAAGGCCAAAGGTGAAAAGCAGAATCACTTTAATCACCCAGAAAGTATAATTACCCTGAAGTGCATTTCCTGGTCTGCTGTGAAGCTGAATGGGTTCAGGCAAATATAGTTCGTGTCCATTTACAGGACATCAAGACCGCTGCATCTCATCTCCCCAATAGCCAGTAAGCAAGCACTCATCTCGTACCACACTCCTAACTTAATCACAGCTTGTGTTATAAATACAGTTTACACCAAAAAAGGTTCACATTCTTACAGACAAGGTTATATATATAGTTGGGTGTCTGGTTTTCGTTATTTACCAGCATGGAATATCCCAATGTTGCCTCTTCTGGTGCTAAACTTAAAATATTTCTGTTTTAGGTTAATATAGGAGAAAAAAACCCATGAAACTATTGCAACAGACTGTATGGCTGATAATTAGTCATATGAGCAGTATATGTCTTTGAAGAATTAATTCAGTATTTAGCTGAAGCATCTGATACAGTATGCCAAGAAAAATCCATAAACACCTTCCAGTGTCAGTATTGCCATATGTAATGTTGTATTACCATCAGTATTACCATTAATTCACCATACGCCGTGGCCATTCAGACCTCGACTGCAGAATCAGTTCTAGGACACAATTGTGTGTTAGTTACAGAACAAAAATCTGTGCTTCCTGGTTGTGGCCAAATCAGCAAAGTTGGGCTACAGTAATTTCAAATCTCACCACAGCAACAATCTCCTTTCCCCCATCAGTCTGTATGCCTGCACAAACTGTCATGGTAAAGTGACATTCTGCTCCTCTTCTCCCTGGCATGCACTCTGGACATAAAAAAAAAAAATCTGTCCTGAGGTATCCAGGGGACCTGGAAACTCCTGCAAACTACAGGGCAGTGAGGAAAATACCAGAAGACACTTTGCATGCAGTCACAAAAGAAAAGTTTTGCAATTTCCCATTTTCAAGCTATCTGGTAAAAATCAGCAAGGATCACCCAGACAAAGGCATTTTAGAGACTTTCACTGAAGTCCAGGAAACAGCACTAGACTTTCTGAAATGCTAGAACTGTGCATGTATAATTCCTCCTCTAAAAGAGTTAGTTATTCTGAAAACCACATGGTAAGGCATGAAAGAGTTTTGACAGTTTATTTATCAGTTCTACTAACAAAACAAAATAATGTTTTACAGAAAGACAACACTCATTTCTCTTAGAATCGAGGTGAGGTTTTTTTACTTACTCTCTCAAGTTAAACAAATTCTCTTTATTCCCACTCTAGCTACCAGATATCTGAAATTCTTTCAGAGCAGTTACAAGTCCAAATATTAAGACACACAGTTCACTATTACAAAAGAAAAAAAAATGTGTTAAATTTATGACTGGAAGAAATCTAATAACCAGTAAAACCACATTATAGAAAGGAGTAAGGTAGAGGCAACACACAGCATGCAACTCAGGGAATGAATAAAACCCCAATCACACAAGTGTGTTTAGAGCTGTGAAATTTTAAAATGATACAATACGTGTGTGTCACACTCAAGCTGTGGCATTCACATGCTAATGGCAATTAGCAGACCTTGATGACAATATGAGTCCTTCATAAGAATATGAAAGTATGTTTGAAATTGTTTGATGAAGATTTGCTTGACTCTCAACAAATGATTTCCATCAGGGAATGTTACTTTGGGGGATGAAAGCCCTGATTTCAGAGGACATTTGGAACCATAGAATCACAGAATGGCCTGAGTTGGAAGGGTTTTTAAAGACTGTCTAGTTTCAACCCCCTTGCCATAGGCAGGGACACCTTCCACTAAACCAGGTTGCTCAGAGCCCTATTCAACCTGGCCTTGAACACTTCCAGGGATGGTGCGCTGGTGCACCCACAGTTTCTCTGGACAATCTGTGCCAGGGCCTCACCGTCCCCACAGTAAAGAATTTCTTCCTTATATATAATCTAAACCTGCTTTCTTTCAGTACTTTAATTTCAGCTAGAAGTTGTTTTTCAGAGTTTATGAAAACTCATTTTCAAAGGGTATAAAGTGCAAAGAAGACAAGGACTAGATTCTTCGAAGAAAGAAGGAACAGTTTTTTAAAATCTGTAAGGACACGGACCAAACAAAAAGAAGGTGAGGCTATTGTGTATGGGGTTGAAGAAATTTTGTACTTCTCAGCTATGATCATGCACTAGTGTCTTTGGTGTCACTGCCAGTGTAGGTAGTCTCTCTTGCAGACATTTTTTTCTCTTATATGTATCTTTTGAGGCACCTGCATTCAGCAAAATCATGAGCTGCAGCATTGTCTTCCCCAGATATTGTAGCGGTAAGTTTTTTTAACATGATTTTTAAAAACAGATATCCCTGTTTGCCAGTGAAAACTGAAGAAAAGAAGTTTAAACAATCAGCCCCCCTTGTCCATGCAATGGATCCTTACTGCAGAGAAAGCCATGGGTTGCTCCGTGTCCTAGCTGAGATGAACAAGCACTCCAGTTTTAAGGTAGTTCAATGCTCAGTCGCCATGAATTAAACCAAAGCTAAGGGCAAAACTAAGCAATACTAATGGCAAAGAACAGTTGTTACTGAGACAATAATATCTCCCGTGAGAAAACTAGGATTAAAAATAAATAAATAAAGTAAAATGACAGCTTGTTCATAGCCTCTCTATCACCTAACCATCAAATATTCATTTTTTATTTATCTCCACATGGCTATTCTGTTTTTATTTCAAGCTGTACAAAAGTCAGTGTCCTACATGGCAGCTGGTAAATATTACTTAATTGTCTTTTCTCACAAGCAGTGTGACATTTTGGTCATGCTTTAGCTAACAGAATTTGTCAGACTGTAGAAAAAAAATAAGCACCTAAAGATTAAGACTTTGATTTTTTTACAAGTGGTTTCACAAGATCAGAATCTTTAGACTATATTCTCAAAAAATTGTTATTTTTTCCCCTTTCAGCATGAGAAAATATACAGTCATTGAAGCAAAGGTATTCAGTGCAAACCCAGATGAATAAAAAATGCAGAAGACCTGTTAAATTGAGTAGTCATTTAGGTGACATTGAACTTGCTCCAACTACTTCCAAGAAAGGTATGGAGGAGGCATAGCCCGACTTATCCCAGTTGGAGGAAAGGAAATCTCTGGTCACCATGAAAGTGGTAAAACACCAGCACAGGACCTGGAGAGCTTGTAGAGTTTTTAGGCTTGCAGGTGTTTGAAATCAGCAGTCCAAGGCTCCAAGAAACCAGAATCAGATTGCCCTGCTCCAAAATGGATATTCAGACCACAGACCTCCAGAGGTCCCCTCCAACCTGCATCACTTGATTGATTCTGCCTCTTACAGTCAATTCATGCATCCATCAGTCTGTAATCGAGTATAATTTATAATTTCTTTTTTTATCATTACATTCATCTTTAAGCACAGGAATTTTTACTTATCAACAGGGTCTTTCAATAAAGGACTTAAATAAATAGCTCCCATAAGAAGAGTCTGTTCTTCCTCCCCTGCTCTCTTGCAATATGGAAAAAATCAACCTGCCAGCGAAGACCTTCAAAAGGTCCAAAAAATAAAAAAAAATATATTTTCAAAGGTCTTTGCTTAGGTAAATCTACACTGGTAGGTGTTGTGAGGGAATGATAATTTTTCCAAACATCTTCAGTTGCTGAATAATTTAGCGCTGTTAAACTATTCTACTATCCACATCTATTATTCTCCCACTTCAACGACACTCTTCCTTCACCTGAGGAAGCCAAAACCAAGTTTCTTACTTATTCTTGTGCAAACAGCAGGAGTTTTGTTCTACTCATTTTTACATGTGCCACTAAAATCATTAAGTTTCTTTTCCTGGACTGTGTCATCAGTATCACCAAACACACCTTTCTGTGACTAGAATGCTAGGACCACACAGCAGGAGACAAAACTGTGTGCTCAATTATTGAGAATACATAATCTGCTGATGTGATACTCTCACTCTGCAAAGCAGCTCAAAGCAGGCCAACCCTGAATCACCAGAATTTGCTGTACAGAAAGCCACAGGAAAACACCAATTCTCCTTTTGCAGAAGCCCACTGCTGGAAGCCTGTATTCCAGGTCACAGCCCTGACACCCATTTTCTCTGTGACCCAGAAGAAGTGTTTGCTTCCATTGCTGTCTCCATCCTCCCTCTCCCAATACTGAGAGACACATTCCCTGACCTGACGGTTTTTGGGCAGGTTGCTACCAACCAGCAATGCACCTCCATTCATTGACTTTGCAGGGTTTCTGTAAACAGTCTATTTTATCTTGCAGGATGAAATTTTGAAACTTTAATGGTGTGTTTTGGGAGCAATTTTGGCAGCACATAGGCATTCCACTGTGGTACGGCCTGCCAAAGAAGCCTCTCTGTTTCTAACCTTGAAACAGAGTCTTTTTGTCTCCTTTGACTCATCAACAGCCCTAGAGAAAAGCAAAGTGAACCTTTCACTCTACAGTTATAGCAGCATCTGAGGAAAAGGAAATCAGGCTTCAGTATATGTTAGCACTTCACAAATTAAAGCCAAGGCCTTCTTTAGGGAAAAATAATCAAATCACAACTTTTCTCAGCCTATCTGCCCTCTGTTAGTGGTTTTCAAGATCACTGAAGAGCTCTGCAGTCAAACATGTCATTTTCTCTTGCCATTTTGAAGAATGAAGCAAAACATATGCACAAAATACCACTGCCATATAATTCAAAAGTCATTGAATAAAGTGAGATTGCTCCTGGTTTTAGACAAGTCTCAGGCTCTTTGTTGATGCTAGCAGATGTTTCAGTATCAGCTATGTTCTGCTGACAGTGGGGGGTGTGAATGGTGTGAGAATGCTCCAGCAGCAACTTCACCTCTAGCAATTGTATATTTGCTTAAAATGTGTTTGTTTAAAAAGAGTTCTGTCAATTATTAATTCTGGATGGAAAGACAGTTTTCCCTCCATTGTGGTTCACTGCCCTTTCTTATCTGTCTGAAGAACACAGCTTCTCGCTAAATTGTCTCCCAACAGATCATCTTGCACTGGAGATTGCCTTGGAAGAAAAGTTGTTTTCTATTTATCATTTTTTTAATTCCTGCTAAAGTACTGGGCTGCTGACAATAACAGAAGCCTTATTGCCCAGTACCATTGCCACATCTTACCACTTTGTGACATTACTACTGTTGGGTCACTTAGGGCCCTAATCATCACTATGTTTTTCTGTAGGTAGCCATTTCACATGAAAAGATTTCATTTTATTTTGACATTAAAATATGCTCCCACTCTTCCACATCCACACTGAAAGAGTCTAATTTAGGCAGCCTATTTTTCTGTGGTTATTTGCAGTGAAGCTGGGCTTTGTGAATTCAGAGTGACACTACCGCTGCCCTGCACAGCTGCTCACGCTCACCACAGCATACCAGAACACAGTTCTCCTGCCTCATCTGCAGTGAGTAGAGAGCAGTGGCAAATTGTGAACTTGATTTCTTGGCAGCAGCTTGCAACCCTCACCTACCATTGCTTGGTTTTGGCAAAGTTCTTACTATGCAGCCCCAGTTCTGACCTGATGGGAGTGACGGAGTCCTCCCCAGTTTGAGAGAAAGACCATGGATTTCATGGGGATGGAGGTGAAGCACAGGGCAGGGGGCTGGTTCACCACACCCTCCCTCCATAGCAAGAAGGGACAGAGATGTCTGGGGCTGGCAGAGTGACTTCTCACCACATGGAATGCTCAACAGAGGATAGATCACTGATGGGAACACTGAAATGGATCCTCTTCTTCTCAGCCACGGTGTTCCTAGGACAGGTGAGAGACACCTGAGCTAACTGATAATTTGCTAATTCAGTGTGCTGGCTTTGGCTGGCTTATAGTTAATTTTCTTCACAGGAGCTGGTGTGGGCTCTGTTTGGATTTGTGCTGAAAACAGTGTTGATAACATAGGGATGTTTTCATTACTGCTGAGCTGTGCTTACACGGAGTCAAGGGCTTTTCTGCTCCTCACCCACCCCACCAGTAAGCAGATAAACAGCCAGCTGCATAAGTTACTCAGTGGACAAACACTGACTGTAACATCTCATACACAGTGGATCTTTGACTTGACACATGCTGTATGAAGAGCACAAAGCAACTGGTGAGAAATTAGTATTTCCTCATAATATCAGGTATGACACAGAAGCCTGAAAAATGGAACAGAGATAAATATGAAAGGTCAAGAAAAAGTTCCCAACTCTTCACTTTCCAAGCAAAAACCTGATAGGTTCTGAAAATATAAAAGCTTTCGGCTCAAGTCCTGGAAACTTGCATTTCACTCACAGACAATGAAATTAGCACTTTATTTTAAAATCTGTGTTTTTTCAATGTTTAGGCTTCTCATGGGACCTCACGCAGTCTTAATAAAATCTTTTGCTGTTCTGGAGACAATGGCAGAAATCCATATATGTTTCATATGATACGAAGTCTATTTTGCCTAAACCAAGAGGCACCACCTTAGGTAAAATCCACATGAGAAAAAAGTTTCTCATTTGCATTAAATAAAGAAATCTAACATTATAGCTCAGTGTAGGCCTGCTGGATTTTCAGTGTATAAAAATTAATTATGTACTTCAGAGCAATTTTGCATGAGCCAATGACTTTTCTCCTTTGCAGGTGTATTTAAACATTCAGATGCACTGGAGAATTACATTACTTAATGTGCTTCAGAGTATATTAAAAATGGACTGCTGACAAAGGTTTGTTTGGTTTGCATAGCAATTTCCTGTCTGACTCCTGCTCATGATCATTGCTGTTATTTCTGTATAAATCATTTAATGGCCTGACTGGGTGGAAGCAGGGAGGGAAAAAGGAGGAGGGGAGAAGAAATCTCAGCAGGCTGAGCCATGCCTTTGATCAGTAGAGAACTAGGAGTTCCACAGGAGTCATCCACCTCTTTGGGACATTGTTCTTAGACAGTATCACCACTCTTAGGAGGTTGCACAATGCCACAGTCTTACCGCTTGCTCTGGCTGTGTCAACCCACCAGAAACCCACCACCACGTTGCCACTGAGAAGCACTCAGGACATGCACTCAGGGTAGAAGGTTCCCCCATCCTGCAGCAGCAAATCCTCCCTGTCCTCACCTCTCCATCAGTGGCAATCTGGTCTAGTTGAAAGTGTCCCTGTCCATGGCAGGGGGTTGGACCTAGAAGGTCACTTCCAACCCAAAACATTTTATATTTCTATGATTCTGTGATTTACTGCTTGGGGGACACTATGGCCTCTGCCACTGGCAAGAGTGCATTAAAACAGTAGCTTTTTCCTTTTATCACATACTTCCTACTTCCAAAAAAATAGCACCCAGCACAATTTGAGATTTAGTTCTAGGGCACTTTGTACTCCTGCTCTTCTTGAAGACTGAGAATCCTCAGACATGAAATACAAAGAAAATTGTAAAAACAGAGCAATGTGATCAAACGTGGTGGGCCAGGTTCTCAAGAAATGGAAATTGATACAATTCAGCTGAAATACTCTAAACTTAGCCAACTTAAGCAATTTAAAATAAAGAATCTGGTCCATAGGCCAATGTATTGTTACTTTTTAGTCTTGTGCTTGAAGTGGTTGAATGTGGAACTCAGATGAGATGTTACGTAGTTTTTTAAATATGTCAATTTCTTTGCATCATTTGTATTCCCTACATTCCCTAAAATTCCCCTCACAATTGCATATTCCCTTTCTGTCATATATCCTCATGTCTTTTACATTGGCTTCTCTCAAACTTCTCAGGCAGCAACACTGGCTTGTGAAACACTGTTGGAGATGGTTTAGAAGAAGCTACCAGAGAAGTATGTTGCCTTGTGGTTTGATTGGTGAAAGCACATACTCCTCAAGCTTAGGTTATTCAGACGTGACTTTGTGGACATAAGACATGCAGACTTGAGTACATCAACAAGGGCTCTCATGCTGCAGTTATCTATATTCAGATATGGGATTTCTGGTCACCTGCACTCCTCCATCTCCGCCAGCTGAAGCTGTACTGTGCACCAGATGACCACATGTGATGGAGTGTCTCTGCATCACATTCTCTATACAAAAATACTACTTCTACATTTGCTAAAAAAAGCCCTGGAGAGCTGTTAGATCTGTTAGGTCTGTTTTCTCCTCAACTTTACCCAGCTGGAAGATAAACTCAAGATCCAGGACAACAGTTTGTGAGCCATTAGTAAAACACAGAAGGTGACAGACTCTAAAAGCAAGTCTCAGTTTATGAAAAACCACAGTGCAAGAATGAAATTGATGCAGTGCATATCAGAAAGACAGATGTTTAGGGAAATCAATACCTCCAGTCTTCCCACACTGAAACTTGAGATGCCAGGAAACCACACAAACCTCAAAATTGTCAACAGCTGTACATTCAAGACAGGTTGGTATAGGTCTTTCATGGCTTTACACCTGAAACTCTGATGGTGCGAGTTCATGTAGTGTTAACAACTCACTAGCAATGGCTAGAAGTTGTGGGCATAAAATCAAGATGTGGTAATAAAAATCAAGGGGACTGTTCCCAGGATAAGCATTATTCAGCACTATTCCATGTTAATAGGAATTAACATGGATTGCCTTCCTTGTAGATAGAATCACAGAATCATATAGGTTGGAAAAGACCTTTAGCATCGAATCCTATCATTAATGCCGCACTGCCTTGTTAACCACTAAACCATGTCCCCAGGTGCCACATCCACACGCCTTTAGAACACTTCCAGAGAGAGTGATTCTACCACTTCCCTGGGTGGTCTATTCCAGTACCTGACCACACTTTCGGTGCAGAAATTTTTCCTAATACCTATAGTAAAACTCCCTTGATGCAACGTGAGGCCATTTCTTCTTGTCCTTTCACCTTCTGGTGGATTAGACAGATTATAGGAGCCAGGTCCTGCCATTAGCATGGGACATTTTGGAAAGACAGATGAAGTGAAAACCCTGTAGAGAGATCACGATGAAGAAGAAATATACTCATATACTGATGCAGATTCCTAAGCCTTGTCAGTGCCTTTAAATATTCCTCCTGCTGATATCTAGGTCCAAAAAAAAGGAGAAAAAAACATTCATTCCAATAAGATCATAGTAACAAGGCAGTATGGAACACCTCACCCCTTACTGACGTCAGCCGCTACCACCTGTGTGAAGAATGTGCTCCAAACTATCTCATAAGAATCTACTTTTAATTACCTAGTAATTTATTATGCAACATAGCAGGCTATGTTCTTTTCAACAGCTGATTTTTGCTCTGCAGTAATGTGTTTTTATGATAAAAGATCTTCAAGGAGCATAAAGATGGGTAAAAATGTTAAGATAGTTTAGAATATGAATTTAAAAATAAAATAGATGAGTAAAAAACACATCTCACAGCTTTGTCTTAGTAGTGTGTAGACATATTTTTTCCCTTGTTACTTGTAGGCTGACAGCATCTATGCTGTATCTTCCTCTGCAAGTAGCAAGAGGGGAGGTTGGAATTAATATTTGTTTAGATCTTTTTAATCTAGCTTTATATATTACATTCTCAACAGGAATGCAAAAACTCATATCTATAAAAACGTTGGTTTTCATCTCCTTTTCCAAAGGAAATCCTGTTTCAGATTTGTCACCACTTAACATCAAGAGAACAGAGTGCTGCTCAGGTCACCACTCTTTTTGTCAGCAGCAAAGATAGCCAGCTTTAACCAGGGGTGAAAAAAGGAGCTTTTAGAGATGGGCTTTGCTCTGGCACCAGCCTAATAAGTGTAAGATTGCACAGTTGAACAATTTAGCATTTCTTTTTTTTGCCAGCATTTTTTACTAAAGGTTGCTCATTTATTGCCTCTCTGTTGTTTTCTTGTTCTAATCCTTTGGGATAGCAGGGACAGCTGGCTTCCTCCTCAGCCACATTGCTCATGTGCCTGGGTGTGAATGGGCTTCTCTGGCTTCATGAAGGCTATCCCAGTTTTGCCTTCATGGTGAAAACACAGTGGTACAGCTAGCTGTCGGTGCAAAGTGCTTTCTTCTCTTCACTCTGGAAGGTGGGGAAATTTCTATACATCACTCTGCTGGAGATTTTTCATTTAAAGAATACACCTCCTGTGCTGGTTTTGGCTGGGTAGAGTTATTTTTCTTCACAGTAGCTAGTAGGGGGCTGGGTTTTGGATTTTCACTGAACATGGCATTGAAAATATAGTGATGTTTTTGTTATTGCTGAGCAGGGCTTGTACAGACACAAGACCTTGCCATTCCTTGCAATAACACAAGTAAAGATCTCACATGATCATTCACACTAGTTAAGGACACCCTCCTTCCACCCTCAATCCTTTGAGTAATTCCATGCAACTGCTCACTTTAACACCTTTGATGTGAATGACACTAAAACAATGCTGTATTTCCAGGAAAACTCCCATTAAAGGCAAGATAATTTTTCGTGATTCCTTACTCTCTTCTACACAAGAATAGTAGAGAGTTTGACACAACTAATTTACTTTGCTTCCTTTAGTTGCCTCTGCCTGATGAAAACACAGAAGATCCCTAGGGACTAGAAAGAAGAAACTGAGAGCAACAAAAAAACCAAAACCCAGTTGTACCTCCCAGTTCAAACACCGCCTATGCTTCCACCCTGCCTACCCTAGCTACAGAAATAAGGGCAGTGGATGGCTTCCTGAGCACTTCTGCATCTGTCATCATTTTCAGTTTGACAGGAGACCAAAAAGGTGATTAACCACCGGTAGATGGTGCAGTGTGTGGTCTCTTAATCGGATGCTAAGGGTAGAAGAATTTTGATTTGGAAACAGGTAAGCTGTTTGTGACTATAAAGCTTCAAGCTTCAGGCAGCTTCAGTGTTGGCTCTAACTGCACGTTTATTTACAGTCTATTACAGCAAATTTCCACAAGAAGGGGCCAGAAAGGATTAAAAAAACCAACAAAACAACAGAGTAACGTGTAAAGCAGCTTTTGTGCCAACACTGACGAACTGTTTAGCATTTTCCACTGCTGACATTAAGTGCTGGGGCATGTCAGAGCAGACCAAGAAACATTCCAAGGATGCAGAACTCTTATCAGGCTGCTTTGTTTTTCTAAATTTAGCAACCAGCCAGGGAGTAACAGAGGACAAAATGCTATTTCAGGTGACTGGGCATCCATGAGACACTGAATCTGAAAAGAGAAACCTTCACTTAATGCATCCAGTGAGAATAATTCAGGTCTGTGGGCAAATTCCCCATTGCCTTGACATTTGTGAATTCGTAACAGTGCTGCTACATATGATGCAGTCAGAATGATGATTTCTTGTGCCTGCTTTTTGCAAACATCAGTTAAACCAAACTGAAAATGCAGCGGTCATTTAACCCTGCTCCTAGGAATGCTTGTGTTACACATCTCTCTCAATGCAACCCAAAGTGCTGGAGACAGCAACAAAGGAGTACACTGATGTATGCCTACATCAATGGCATGCCTCTCTGTCTGATCTTTTGGTGTATTTTTGTCTTTGTCATCCTGTCAGTTGCATAAATCTATTCTCACAATAATTAAAATCAGATCCTTGCTTTGCACTCTCCAGGTTGCATCACACAATATTTTGCACATTTTTATCAACATGGCTCACGGGTACAGATCAAGAGAGCTGCATAAATGCAGCTTGTGGTCAAGCAATCAGGGCAATGCCAGCAAGAAACTTGTCACTCATCAGAGGAGCAAAATGTAGTCTGATTTTTCCAGCCCTTATTATAAGAAGTAATTACTGTTCTAGCATTTAGTGCAAAGATAGTTCTCTTTCCTGGCAGATGGAGACACAAGTTTGCAGCTTAGTGCATTAGTGATTCCTCATTGTGTTGGTTGTGTGGTAATACTAAATGCAGAGAGCAAAAGTATTATGCATCACTGGGATAGAACCAATGAATAACAAAACATTCAGAAAACACTTCAGGGACATAATTATCTTTCAATTTATGTGTGTTCTTGTTAAAGTTTCTGCTCCAGACTTTCCTTCACTGACCACGGCAAATCTTTCTCACTGCCTTGCCATCATGTGGTCAGATATTTTACTGTACATTGCAGAATGTCAGAGCTGTTTGACCTCTCTCTTTCTGACAAGAAGCAGGTCCAGTTATGACTAGATTTGAAAGTTAGTAGCACTCCACCCTTCTTCAGAGCTGATTAGACAATTTGTGGACCTGAAGGAACCCTATTGTATTAGGAAATCAGACCAAAGTACTCCTTTCACAGTTTGGTGAGGGGTTGATTCCTAGCAGTACATTCCAGACTAGGAAAACTGTCCTTCTTTAGCCTAGTAACTTGCTTCCACAAAAAAAGGAGATCTCCAAAAACTAGGTGTGCCTATTAGGGATGTCTGCTGGCAGCTAGCACCTACCTCTGCAGGGACAGGGAAGGGAATATTGCAGGGACATCCCAGCTTGCTCTACAACTAGGTTTGCTCTTGCCTTTGGCATAGCACACAAGACATAGAACTAAGAACTGTACTTAAAATAAATCTGAGTTGCATGCTTCCATGTGTTACCTAGAGTTCCACAAATTCTTAAAGTAATGGTTTATTTCTTAAGATTAGTCTAGATTTGTGAATTTAAGCGGATCATGCAGGAGAGTTAGCAAACATGCAGATAAAAATCCTTAAAAATAAGAAAACACTGCTACTGAACAACTTCCAAAAGTCAGACAAAGAGTAAAAATCTTTGCGTTGTTACTAGGAAATACTCTGATTTACATGAGAGAATAAATTTCAGAGTAGGTTTGAACATGGTTCCTTTTTCTCTGATTGAACATGGTTACACCGGTCATAGACAAGCAGTAGGAAGCCAGAGTCAGAACAACCCTGCTGTCTCCTTGAAGCTACAGTCACTTCCATCAGGACACATTGGGGTTTAAGGAAACCACCTGGTATCCAAAGAGCTGTAAAATATATTTTGGAAACAGGGAGCAGCTCCCTTCACAACTAGCTTTCCTGTTAGTGCCTGAACAAGTAAGTTTGCTTGCCACTGTGACTAGGGCAGATAATTACCAATTTCTTGTCTCTCTGCTGTTGGTGGTGTCGCTGTGTCAGGTTTACCTGGGGGGCAGCTACAAGTATATTTCACTTGGACAGTCTGTACTGTTTTTGTCTGTAGTAAATTCTACCATCCCTTTGGATGCTCAGTGCCTTTTTCAAAAAAACCTCTTTGAGTAACAGAAATTTGACCAGGAAAATCCTCCCATGCTGGGCAGGATGTACATTTGGCCCACAGTGATTCTTGGGAGCAGAAGCACAAGGAAATACACCTTCAAATCCACATGCCCTTTCCCCTCAAGCCCTGGCAGAGCTGTGGAGCGAGGAGAGAATTGGGATGGTTCGACCTAGAGAAGTCTCCCAGGAGACCTTCTTGTAGCCTTTCAGTACTTAAAGGAGGCTTGTAGAAAGATGGGTACAGATTTTTAGTAGGGTCTGTAGTGATAGGGCATGAGCCAACGGTTTCAATCTAAACAAAGGCAGATTTAGACTAGACATAGAGAAGAAATTTTTTATGTCATGGCACATTGGCACAGATTGCTCAGAGAAACTGTGGGTGCCCCACCCCTTAGAAACATTCAAGGTCAAGCTGGAAGGGACTATGTACAACCTGGTCTAGTGGAAAGTGTCCCTGCTCATGGCATTGGGGGGTTGGACAGAGACCTTTAAAGGTCCTTTCCAACCCAAAGTATTCTATGATTTTATAAGAAAATTTTCAACACTCATGGCTATCTGCCAAGAGTGAATGGTAAAGTCTTTTGGCAGGAGTACATACACCTGGGAAACAAGACCACCAGCCACTGGCTCCTTCCTCTCTGGCTTAGACCCCTCTTGCACACTGCTGCAAGAAGATGGTCCTTCTACTTATTGCTAAGAGAGAGGAGGAACACAACCTGCAGCTGTTGTACTGCAACATCACCTTCAAAGTGAAGCAAGAGTCTGGACTTGGGATGGACTGACAAGACGCAGTTCAGCAGGGGTCGTGGGGCCAGTTGAGGAGGGGCTCATCTCCCCCTGTCTCTGCTCCAGCAGCTGCCACAGCAGTAAATCCTCCAGGGATGGTGGTGCTCATGTCGCAGTATGGCCTCAGGACACTCACAAACAGTGTCCTAATAATGTATTTCGGGGGCTACATTACATATGGTGGGACAAAGATACAGACCAACTGGGAAAAGACAGAAAAGAGGAAATGGCAGCTCAGAAAGCCATGAATGCCCCAGGTGGGATGTGCACTTGCAATGCCAGAATGTTTTGTAACCTGGTCCTGAGCAGTTTTTCCACACATCAGTGGCTTTTTGGCTTAACACTGATTTCCGCTACGGTTTTACCTTCACTCACAAGGTTACCATGGAAACTTCTATGCCTGAGAAACTGGGAAGACCCAGCTATAGCCTGGAGAATACATGAATCAGTAAGCAGGGAAGTAAGTCAGAACAAGCCAGGGCTTCCGATGTGCACCTTTTTCATCAAAGCAGTACCTGAACACGTTACAGAAGGCAAGGAAGGTGTTGTACCCCAGCAGAAGCTGCAAGCTACAGAAGCAGAGCACAGACTAGTCAAGAAGATGCTGAACTAAGATCTAGAGAGCACGAGGAAGACATAATATTCTTGCATGAAAATGTTTCATTATTAATATCATCCTAGAGTATGATCAACACCCAGCTTTCCCCAACTTGTCCCAGACAATACTTTTCACTCTCCCAGCCTTGAGACCACAATCAACTTCCCTCCTTTCCCAGTAGCATAAATTAGTTTTAACCAGTATCTCCTAAGGAAATAACTTCTGTATCTTCCTTCTTCCCGCACTGTTCTCATCCCTCCTTCTTCCTTCATGCAATGCAATAAATCACAATTTGATTTGTTGCTTTGACCTAATATGCGCACTTAGGGATGCACTGTGTGGTAGTAATTCTTTTCTCCTAAAAGTGAGCGACACACTGCGCACAAAGAAGGGGACTCTGCCTCTGTCAGCTGCACAGCTCTCAGATATTAGCAGCAGCACAGAGTAGCTCATTCCCTACTGGTCACAGACAAAAGACTGGGGAATGAGGTGTTGCAAAAGTGGACTTAATTCTTTCCCTTCCTCAGCTCTTTATCACTACATTTAATATAAAAAAAAATGTAGTGTCCTAGTTTCATAAATACAGTGAAATGCTCTACACGATCATCTTGACTAAGTCACCAATGCTCCAAAAATCTCTAAGATGCCTAAAGAATTAATCTACTTGCTTAGGAAAACATCTTCTTCTTCATACCTGACTCTCAGCTGCAGCATCTATGGCAGCTTTTCTGCTGGCTGGTAGTCACAAGCTCACAGCATCAGCTTTATTGAGTAAATCTTGGAAGCAAAACTGAGGACTGCGCTCCTTCTTTCCTGACAACACAAACCAACCTGCTAAATGAGTTGACTCCGCTTCTTGGTGACTTTCAGGGGAGCAGCAGTTGCAGTATAATGCTCCCAAATTAAAATACACATTTTTTTGTCAGGGGTAAGGCATCATACAGCCTTACTCTCGATGATGTCTCAGGAGGCTGGAGGTTAAAATTATGCCATTTTCAATTACTCTTTTTAAGACAGAGCAAACATAGCCTGTGCTTAGACAACCAGAAAGCAATTACTGCTCTTGGTAACTAGGCCCTTTGATCACTTCATTGCCTAACAAGTTGTTACTATGATTTTATCAACTGTCCTTAATCCCTTCCTGGGGTGAAGTCTTATTTTCCTTTGCTGTCCTAATGAAAAGACAGTCTCTGTCCTTTGCAAAATTTTCTTTTCTCACTCTTTTTCTTGGTGCCCAGGTTTCGTGTAAGTTTCATGGGGTTTTCATTAGTCAGGTATTTGCACAGCAAAGCTCCTGTTTGACTTTATGCACAGGGGAGTGAGAAGCAGACATTTCCACAGAAGACAACAAGAAAATGATATGTGGTACTGTGAGAAAGAGAAGTCACAGGAATTCATGTCATCAGGTAAGTCAATTTGCAGCAAATCACTGCACCAGAAGAGACACAAGAACACGGTTGCTGCACACATCAGGCACTTGCATTTCCCGAGTCTTTCATGGCATTTCAGTGAGTCATTCTTATTACAGAATGGGTTGTAAAGGACCTTAAAGATCAGATCACTTTGTTCCAAAGCCCCTGCCATCGGCAGAGACACCTTCCACTAGACCAGGTTGCTCAAAGCCCCATCCAATCTGGTCTTGAAAACTATTCTTCCTAGGTCTGACACAAATTTATGATTATTCCTAATCTTTTCCCAAAATCTGGGAAGTCTCCCTGCTGTCCTCTCCTTTCCCTCCATTAAAATACATCCTTTTGGTTTTGAAATCAATCAAATCAGGTTTGTCAAACTTCCTATATCTAGCCATCAAACCAAGAAGCTATTCTCCCAGATCCAGTTAGAAAATGAAATCCTTTGGAAGAGGGAATTTTGATACTTTTGCCCTGGTTCTGCCTGTCAGCATTTAGTAATTTCAGAGCACAGGCTTTCGCTTTTTGCTTTCAGTGTAACAGTATCTGGCAAAAACTTACTGTGAAGTTCAGAGTTCTTACTACTGTGCTCACTATTAATAATTAACAATTGTTAATGACTACTGACTATTGACAATATTTTAAAAAGTGACAGGAAGAAAGACTTTAGAAAATTCAAGTAAATCACCATATGACTAATTTTCTTACCCAAGCTACAGGTTTTATAGGGTATTGCACTAGAGAGATGGATATATATGTATATAATGTCTCCATGCCACAGAAAGGACAGTTTGGAGAATTTTGGCAGAGATTGTCATGGAAGTTTTATGTTCATCAGATGCAGAGCTGGAGCACAACTAGGACCTGGGAATCTTGGGCAGATCCACAGGGAAGCACTCCTGAAATTGTTAATTTGCATGCCCTGAGGCATCTTTAATTTACATGAAGCATCAGATCAGTCTCTGAGTATGGCTGGGTGGATAAAAGGCAGGATGGAGCCACTTTGGATGCCCAGTATTAGCTTCTAATGATCAAAAAGGCTGCTTGCCAAGTAGCTTGGAAGGGAGATTGACTAGAAATGGAAAAGAACCACGGCATAAGTAAATAATTCTCCTTCATTTGTTCTGACAAAGATTATAAATACTGTACAAGTCCAAATACTGATGAATGTGTAGCTAATGCTATAGAGTTGACACTGGTGAAAGGGGTGATGGCAAATGCAGAGAACAGTAGTAATTCTGTATGAGTAAAGAGCTACATAAAGGAACACTTAAAAGTGAAAAATGGAGTCCTACAAGAATAGTCACTGTTACCTGGAGCTGCTATTTGCCAGGATTTCCCACAGCTTCCAAGGGGTGAGAAATGTGTTTCATTTTATTTCAGCTCCTTGACACTTTTTGGTACTGATCTTTTGTCATCTACACTGGCTTAAACTATTTCAGCTGTAGAAATGGTATTTATATGCAGGCTTGCTTCACATGCTATTGTCTGCTGATAACAGTATTTGAGTGCCTTAACATTTATTTTAGATTTGTTGGTTTCACTATGCAATTGTTTTCATAGTGCTTGAAATGGTGCATACCTGCCTATTTTTCAGTCTAGGAGTTCATCATGACAGATGTTCACTGTTTACACTGTGTTATGATTTGTTGAAAAGGACCGCTTTTCTGTTGGAGTTATCCTCAGTGCTACACTCTGAGGACAAAGTGGAAGCCTTTGGACCTGCAAAACAGAGATGGTCCAGGAAAGCTGAGAACTCAATACTGAGGAATAAATGGGAAGATACCGAGGGAGAACAGGGAGAAGACAAAGTGACTTTCTTGGCATGTTGTACTGAGAAGAATATAGCACTATACAAAAATTTTCCCGCCTCCAAAGCAATGGAATGGAAATGCACAGATGTTAAAAGTTCAATAACCTAAAGCTATTGCGTTATAAAACTTGAGCACATCCACCACAATGTTGGTTTGGTTTTTTAGAATTTAAACTTTTATATCTGAAAGCTGCCTCCTCTTCCTCCTGATCAAAATCAGTAAGAGTATTAAAAGACATCTCAGCAGTCTGATCATTGAGACTTCATTGAATACAAGAGAGATTTTAGATAGCTAAACACTGCTGTTCATTCTAGAACATAGAAGTCACAAATTTTATTAATGGATTTTCACCATCAAGACAAAATATCTAATGAGATTTCACTTCATGCCCTAAGTTAACACCGTGGATTTTATGGAAAGCAATACCTTCCTAAATTCTTCTCAATAAAACAAGAATTGATTGCTCACATAGCCAAGCTCTTCTCTGTCTTGTTGCCTCCATCATCTAAACCCAGGACTGAGCTACAGCAAAGCAAGTGCCTGGAACCCATAGGCTGCTAATAGCTGGTAACAACTGCCTTGTCACTTCTGTTTATTCCAAATTATGTGAAAAGGGGGTGAATGTGGAAAAGAAACACAATGTCAACAACCATAGTGGTTAATGGCCTCCAGCTGCTAAAGGTGGTCCAGCATCTCATATAATGCCTAGCAGCACCTAATTTGTTAACATGCATGATTTTATGTACAAGTGTAAAGGGTCAGAGGGTTACACTAGAGTGAAAGGAAGAATCCCCATGCCACAGGAGGAAAGGTGTGAGCCATGTTTGCAGGGTTGGTGGTCAAAGTTTTTCCAAGGGAATTCCTGAAAACATGGCACCTTTTGTCTTCAAGGAGTCTATAAAAAGTCTACTTTCTTTTATAGCCAGCATTGTGGAGATTAGGAGGACTCATATGTGTGCAATTCAAAATTGTAAAGCAAAAAAGGATTCATTATCAAAAAATCAATATGTTTTAGAATAGTTTTTAGAGGGATCACTTTTCCATTAAATCCTATTGGAATATTACTTCCCACAGGGTTTCCCTGTAAAAATAAATCCTAAAAAATAAAAATAAATAAATAAAAATAAACTTGGGCAGGTGTGAAGCCATTTGAATTCCAACTTAAACTCTTTTACCTCCTCTCTTTTCTTCCACAGGTACAACTGAATGAATGACAACATTATCCCAGTTGATACCACATCAAGATTTATCTGTTCTCCTTTTGATAAATGGATTTTCCCACTCCCTTTCTAATGTGCCTGGCTGGGCATTGAAAAAAACTGAAAGATCCTAAATCCCAAATCCTAAATCCTAAAATAGGTTGGATGGGGCCCTCAGCAACCTAATCTAGTGGATGGCATCCCTGCCCATGACAGGGCAGGGGATGGTGGTTGGAACTAGATGATCTTTAAACGAAAGATTATTGGGCCTTCTAACCCAAACTGTTCTTTGAGTTCTAAACTGTTCTATCAATTCCAAGTGATAGACTCTTACAGGAGTATCCTGGATTATAAGCATTATATCAAATTATCAGGTCAGAAGTATCATATTCAGTGATAGACAGCCTCTAGTTACAGAGACCATCATCTCCACTCCCTTGGAATTTCCTCAGTTACTTTCCTCAATAATTTATGTTAAATCAATACCAGGAAAAATAGTCGTTCAAAAGCTTGCAGTGGCATTAGGCCTTCTAGTAATTTGCAGACAACAGCAAAGGTATATTGATATTGTAAGATCTGCTTCTGTACGGACGTAGCATAAGTAGCTGCTGAGGCACAAAATCTTTGTGGAGGCACAGCCATGACATTATAATTCATGCTGAAGCTCAGCCACAATGCATCCACATAATTTTCTTGGGGCATGCAGTTTCTGGATCATATGGCTTAATAGGGGAAATTTTCTGCTTTTTTATCTTTAAAATGAGTGAGGAGAGCAGGACCTAGTTCTGGTTTAGTTTCTTCCTCATGTTAATTTTTTTTCCCACTCCCTAACTAGTCCTGTCTGTACCCCTAATAATGGACTAAATCCAGTCTCAGACTGTAGACAGGAAAAGGGGACTGAAAATGAAGTGGCAGTGATTTCCAAGTACATCTGTATTTCCAGAGCAGGGATTGCCTTATTAAATGCCTGTTCACAAGGAGGTTTGCTTGTCTGCTTGCTTGTCTCTCCCTGTCAAAACTGTCTAAGAACTTTGGATTACCCATCTTTACAGTTCCAAAGGCAGCAAAGCAGATGGCATTTAGAACTGAAAACAAGTTTAAATAACGTATTTTTAAAATATTTCTATGAACAACCTGTCATGACCAATGCCAGTGAAGGTTCACACAGTTACTGAAAGGGGCATTTCAATGTCATTGCCAGAGTCGCAGAATACCTCGCCTTTCTTGATTAGGTCAGGCTTTAGTAATTTTTTTCTACAGGCATCAATTTCCACTCGTTCCCACAGGTCTTTAATCAGCGAAACACTCTCCATTAAAGCCACAGTCCTGAAACTGTGGTGCAAGCTCTTAAGAAAGGTAATCTGGCCTCTTTTGCAGCTGCTTCCCAGGGAGGTTTCAGCTTAGCTGTAGTCTGAGCAGACCTTCCCTCAGAATTTCTGCTTGCAGTTGTACCCCAATTATCAATCTCGATTTTTGTTTTTAGTAGACACCATTTAAGCCCCTCTTGTCTCTTATTTTAATAAACTTGCTTTTTTTCTTCTTGGTTTGCATTTCAGCTATCAAAGTTGTGGTTTACCCTTTTCAAGACTTTTCCCTTGACATTTTCTATTTATGATATTGATCTACCCTTGGGCAGCTGAAAGAGCCCTTGGGGCTGACAGCTGACCTTGGTAGCAACCTGGATCTTGGAAGTGGAATTAGATTAAAAACTGGGGAAATATTCCTTCGTTCGTTCATTCATTCGTTTGTTCCTTCCTTCCTTCCTTCCCTCCTTCCTTCCTTCCTTCCTTCCTTCCTTCCCCCCTTCCTTCTCTTTACCTGTCCCCGTCTTTCCCTATCTTCTTCTTTACTTCAGACCCACAGGCTTCACTTTACCCCATATTACAAGGCAGTTCCTTCATAAATGTTGTCACTGGCTTGATTTTTTTCATTCCTCCTAACAAAATATATATTCTTCATAGCACATCATATACATACATATATATACATAAAATATATATTCTTCACAACACAATTTTATATATATATGCCCCCACATATATGACTCTTCACATGTATGTTACAGTCTGCTTCAGAGAGAAAGAAAAGCCAAACATGACCCTTTTGAGAGAGAGCATTGTGCAATATGTCCTGCTTTGGTGCAACCATCCACATCTGCCTGTCCTTGGCTCACAGCACTGAGGGACACTGACACCAGATGTGACCACTCTCTGTCCCCAGCCCTGCACCCATGGGCTCCCTTCTATCTCTTGGGAACATGGAGCAGTGCTATAAATCCTGCCCCAGCAGTCTGCAGGGATGCCAAGGGATGCTCTGACTGTCCCTCACCACGGTTGTCCTTTGGGCAGGCACAGGGCGAAGGAGCCACAGGACCCCTTTGCTTCTTCCTGCCCTCTCTGATGTGAGGATGGTGTTGCGGCCCAGCACTGCCAAAGCCAACATCAAACCTCACCAGCCCTCCTTAATTAGCTTTTTTCCCTCTACATCTCCTTTTTAACGTGCAGTTGCCAGATTCCTTCACAGCCAGCTATCCCTTTTATGCCTTCTGGAAAGCAATATATATAGCACAGGGCTATAAATAAGACTAGCAATGTCATGGTAACCATAGTAACTGCTAGGCTTCAAACACCGATATGTGGGTAAGATTTATAGGAGGCTGCCCTTGACTTTACAGCCAGATGATCAGATGTCCTTTTTAGAATTACCCTGCTTGGAATTTGGATTTCTCACCTGACAATTTTTTTTCTTTTGTTAAAAGCAAACCAAGGAATTGGGGTTTTTTTCCCCCCCTCTTTTTTAAAAGGAATTGTTGTCACAAAGAATGCCTGAAAATTGATACCTTCTTTGGATATTGATTGCAATGATGCTTCAAGAAATTTTTCTTTTCAGATAAAGGGAAATGTCATCCTTGCTCAACATTCACTGTAGCTTGTGTGTCTTGTCTCCCTCTGTGAAGGGGTAGTTCAATTCACTGCAAGAATGAAGTGGATGAATTCTGATCTTTTGTGCTGGGCAGAATATGAAAGTTTCAATTTCTTGAAAATAAATGCAGCAGCTGAAATTGAAAGACATTCAACCAGGGTCTGTCAACAGCAATATAGTAAAAATATGCTATTCAGTTTCCCAAGATAGTAAGTTGTGACACAATTGGCAGGTGAAGCAGAGGAGGCTTTCACATACCTCCCAGCAGTGGCTACAGCACAGGCATCCCATGTTCTGTGTCCCCAGGAGTTTCTCCCTACTGTCATTTCATCTGGCTGAAGAACAGTATGTGGCTTCAGTTTTGGAAAACACTGCACAAAAATCTTCATGGCATAGTTAACAAGGTGGTCACAGTTCTTGCATTTCAATGTAACAGACACTGCCCAAGTTTGGGAGTTTCATAGGCTGTTCAAGAAAATTGTGGCTGCTAAAGCATGATGCAAGTGTGACAAAACCTGCATTTAAAACTGAAAACTGGGATGAACTCTCTCTATAAATTATATTATGACGAAAAACTACCTTAAAATTGCAGGATTCTCTCTGTGATAATGTTGATAGTTGACTGCTAAACATGCTGGTTGGTCTGGAGCTACCTTTCCTTCAGACCGCTTTGTCATGGGAGTTCCAATGTCTTGAATTATCTCTTGTCATAAGCTGTTTTGCAGAATAAGTAGTTTTCTTTACTATAAACTTACGGCTAGCCCAATAAAACAGTAAATTCTATAATATAAATATATATTAGATATCATATATAACTGAGCAACATGGTCTAGAGGAAGGTGACCTGTCCATGGCAGTGGAGTTGGAACTGGATGACCTTTAAAGGTCCCTCCCAACCAAAATCAGGCTATGATTCCATGATTTATTACTCTGCCCTTGTGGGTACACTGATATCAAAGTCTGCAAGATCCCTCAAGTAGCGATACTGCAACGTGTTTAGGACCATCGCTGGGGAATGGCCCAGCATTCTCCTTAATTAGTGTGGACAGCAGGGAACATGAAGCTCTTCAAGATAAATATAGACAGTCGTATGCAAAAAAACCTGATTGCGAAGTCAGGTGTGCAGAGAGCACTGATATGTGTTGCATCTCGGGAAAAGTTCTGGGAGAAGCCAGGCCAGAAAGGTCACTCCTACAAGGATCCTGCCACAACTGCTGCAGTCAGTACAGCACTAAGTACATGTCTGGGGTTTACAGAAGCATCCTGTGCAAGCAGTTGCGTAGGGAGCCCAGTGAGGTCTAGCTCCTCTTCACTGCAGGGGAAGAGAATGGATTGTGTGTGTGGCTGGACATAGGGAATCCTGTAAAATGGCTCTTGTTCCATGACCATCAGTAGGAAGAAACCTGTGCTTCTCTAGCTGAGCCTTTGGTATTAACACGTGGATGCTGCTAAGACAAAAATATGCATATATCCCAATGTTTCACTGTCCCAATGATAGTTCAGCTTAAACAACATAGATACAGATGCTGCAGAATGATGCAGCTCTCAGAAGGATTTGGGATGGCATCTGGGAATAAAAGTAATGCTCCACTGTTCCATAGTTTCAGCTTTGTTGACAGGCCCTTGGGAAGGGATTTTGAGGAAGGAAACAGCAACACGTGGTGTATGAATGTTTTAGCTGTTGCACAGACTGGCTCTGCTACAAATGGAAGCTGCTGTGATGCAACTCACATCTATGAAGAACTCTATCCTCACTCTGTGAAGAACTCCTGATGTTTCTCAGTCCATGTTAATGGAGGTGTGCAAACGGTGACCCCAACTTCAGTGGATTTCAGAAATCCCTTCCACAGACATGTGACTTGTGCTTTTGAGCCAGACTTGAGGCTCTGTGCTATTTTTCTATTAGAAAAACCTATCCTTAGCTCAGCATCACCTGAAAGCTTTTTGTGACTGAAAATTAATATGGATCCATCAGAAAATGCTGCTTGCACATATCTTGTGCACGTGTGTTAAAATGCACAGCGCTGAGGGGGAAACCATGTGAGTCAGACTGTTTCTTTCCACTCCGTTGAGACTTGCTGAAGGTCTGAGCTTGTACTAACACACTGCAGATATGTTTCTGTCTTCCAGCACTGCACGAGGCATATGTGCTGCCTCCAGAGAAGCCGTTGCCTCTGCAATTTTTGCTGCCTTCAGAAGGAGGTAGGTTCAGCAGTGCCCACCTCAAGTACCTGTGCTTCATCTGTCAGCAGTGAATGCTCTTGAGCTGATAAAATGCCACCAAGTGAGATCCACAGTGCAGAGTGAGAGTCCTGCTTTATCAGCCCCATGACCTGTAACCATAGCTATAGATTTTCAATGAGAGCACGCTGAGGTGTTGAAGTGACTGTGCTCCCCTTGATAAGCAAGGGCATGGAGAAGTGGCACAAAGATACAGCAGATCGATATGAGTTTTAAAGCTGCTCTGTGCAGATGGTGAGCCTCGATTTGCATGCAGTCACAGGGTAGCATAACAGCTATGCATTTTCCTCGTTTCTCCAGCAAGAGTTCTGATGCCAGTGAAGTGCTTTGTCTGCAGTGCAATCCCTGGTGGATGTTAGTCAAGAATTTAGAACCTCTTGGTGGTCTTCGATTCAGACATAGAGAAAATGGAATCACAGCATCACAGAACAGTTTGGGCTGGAAGGGATATTTAAAAGTCATCTATTCCAATACCCTGCCGTAGGCAGGGACACCTTCCACTAGAGCATGTTCCTCAGAGCCCCATCCAACCTGACCTTGAATGTTTCCAGGTGTGGGGTATCCTTCACATATGCTTAATTGCCTTCTTTTGCAGACAGCTGTCAAACCTGTTGCTAGTACTGAACTACCAGGCTCTTGCATGTTTTTTTCACTCTGGTGCCAAAACATCTCCAGATTACTGAAGCTTTTTACTGATGAGAAAACACTGGTATGCCCTTGAACTTTATAGCATGGATTTGTATTACAATAACCTTTCTGCCACAGAGCAATTATTCCGTCACACATTTTGAAACCTGCTTCCAGACAAAAGCAGAAAATATGCCCTTGATTTTCAGAAGTGCTGAGGTGGCCTATTGAAGGGTGACTTTGCTTCTAGAATTGTATTAAGCATTTCTTAGCATCTGTTGAAACCACAATCCTTTTGACAGCCTGCCCTGCATGTCTGATAGACATCTGACTCCAGCTTTGAAGAGAGGGGCCGTGTCTGTTTACTCATTTCTGTGAAGGAGGAGACACACGGGAAGGGTGGCAGGACCTTTTGCAGACACAGTAGCTGAAGCAAAAGGAACTTCTCCACGTGGGCTTTCTGGACCCCAGGCTGCTGATGGGTAATATGAGTAGGAGCTTTGTGCTTCCTGGGGCTCCAGGAGTCAGTAAGTCCTTGCCTACAGACCTTATCCCATTCCTTCATTAGCCTCTGCTTCACTTTTGGGGGTATCAAAATGTGCTGAAACACTGCTTTATTGATGATAAGAATTATCTCTATAATAAATTGACGTGATCCAAGCAGACAGATGGAAGAAAAAGTGAGAAAAGAACTAAAAAAGGGCACACAGATGAATAGTTTGGAAGGGAGGAGAAAGCAGATGGTGGATGAGTTCATTAGTTTAGAGCAACTGTATGTATCCCCTCCTTTCCTCACAAGCTGCAGTTAACTTTTGCTGCTCATATTTGTAATCTTGTTCCTTGTGACTGGCATCTACCTTTCATGCTTGCTTTCCTTACAGTCTTTGGAGCATGCCCACAGCAGCTCTGGTTTACCTGTAACAAAGCCAAACCACCTTCCCAGCTCTGCAACAAATTCAGAGGAGGATCCAGCCATTATGAGGCATTACTTGCTGATTATAGCCATACCGAGCCTGTTAATCTGAAAATAGGGTCTTGTGCCAAAATGTTAGTGAGGCACTTAGGTACAAAGCTGGAAAGTTCAGGCTCCTCTGAAGTTCAAAGAGACTGAACTGCATTTTGCTCCAACAGCAGTCTTGTAAAGATTTCTGAAAAATGGAGTGACAGGACAAGGGGAAATGGCTTGAAACTGACAGAGGGTGGGGTTTAGATTGGATATTGGGAAGAAATTCTTGACTCTGGGGGTAGAGAGGCACTGAAACAGGTTGCCTCAAGAAAGTGTGGATGCCCCATCCCTGGAGATGTTCAAGATCAGGATGGATGGGTCTTTGAGCAAGGGGTTGAGTGGAAGGTGTCTCTGCCAATGGCAGAGGGGCTGGACTGGATGATCTTTAAAAGTCCTTTCAAACCCAAACCATTTTGTAATTCTGTGATAAATGTATTGCTTCTCAAACAATAATGCAATTACTGCTGCCCCATGCTGAGGATTCCCTGAAGCAGCTAGATGAATCCAGACAACATTCCAGGGGTTTCATACATGACCCTGCCCTGGCAAGTGGTGCTGTGACAGAGAGAACACCTGCATTGCAGCAGAAGCATCTTCCCAGGTTCATTCATCCCAATGAGATGAGCAGAATTCGGCAGAGAAGCCACTGTCAGCCACTAGCAGTGGCTATCTCCCTCTCCCAGCAGGAACTGACTTCCAAAACACACCTTCTACTGGGGGTTCACCTGCATACACTGAGGAGTCCTTCTTACAGCTCCTTTGGAAAGGCTCAGCATACATTCCTGGGGGGCTGGGACCCTCCTTTTTTGTGTGGCTGTTGAGTTGACAAAGCCTAGAGGGGAAACTGGTCCCAAACCAAATGCAGGGATGGACTGAGGCACACTGAATTAAATGCTAAGTCAGTAATTAAGTTAATTGAGCTTTGGATCTGGCCCATAAATAGCTTCTACTTCTTAGCATGACGATTTTGCCTGTTGCTAATCGACTAATTAATTTGACTAATTCTACGTGTTGTATAATTGTTGGTATTGGGGAAACAAATGTTTAATTTAAAAGCTAATTAAAGAACATCAGGCTGCGGTCAAAACATGCAGCCAGATGAAATGGGTGTTTGCTCATCACTGAGTTTTCATCATTTTCAGTAGAGGAAGGCAGGCTTGGTAACATTAAGAAAGAGATCTCGTGTGTAAATGAGGAGCACAAGAGATAAATAATTTCTGACTGACATAACTAATGTTGACTGTTTTTTATCAAGCCTTTGGTGAAATTCCTCTCTTTCCTACAATAAGCAATTAGGATATTAGGTTTCCACCTTGTCTAAAGGATTTCAGAATTTGTGGCTCAAAATGTTCAGAGTATTTAAATATAAGTTCCGATATCTAGACAAATACTTTTAAGGTAGACATAGAAGGCTACTATGTGAGGATACTAACTATGTTTAAATTGGATTGGTTTCTATAAGATGTTGATTAGAATTGCCTCAGGAAGTTTCATTTGGGACTTTCATTAGAAGGAGGATATAGGGGTATTTTGTACATGTGTGCAGTTGTATATGCTTCTTACTTTGCAACATGCTGCACGTGCACATTCTCTATAATTAGCTACAGCAATAAATTGCGCAGTCTACATTGTCTCTCCAGCTCTTAGTATCCATCAAACCGACTACCAGGAGAAGTCAGAAGAATGCTTATGCTGCAGTTTGTGGAATTTATGTTTTCAGGATGCCAGGGTAGGGAAATGTGTGTTTAGCATTCACCTTGAGTACGTACACAGTCACTCACTGGGATAAATTGAGGAACAAACAGACTTCCTTCACCTGGAGCTGCCACACAAATTTTTGGTCAGTGTCACTAGAGAGGGAGCAGGGCCCAACCCAAGGACAGGTTTCTGCGAACCTCACTTGACACTGTTTATGTCAATGACTACAGTGTTTGTAAAAGCCTGTCACTCAAAGAGCTCATTCTGATTTAGAGAATTGGGCTGAACATGAAGTTAGAGCCAGAGATGTGTTCTTTTCATCTACCAATCGGAGACTCATCTACCGAATGTTGTTTCCATGAGGGGACTCTCAAACTTGGTGTGGCCACAGAAATTAAGAAGCTAAAACCAAAGTGGGGAAGAAATAAGCTGTTATGTTGCTGCAATGTGCTACATGGTTGGGAGTGACCCCTGCTCTGCACAAAGACCTCTGGATACTCTTCAAATGACTCATGGGAGGCGTCACTACAAGAATATATTTCCCCATTTTATTTTGGGGTGGTAAGTTATCTCCTCACCTTTGTTACATATCCACCCCTATATTATTGGGTCTGCCCTGGGGTCCTTATGACATAGCTGCACCTAACTGGTTTAGTTGTTGCTGGCTTTTTTTTTGTTTTGTTTTGTTTTCAAACGGACAATCTAGAAGGAAAAAAAATAAAATTAAAAGGGCCAGTTGAAAATTTTTTGCTTTTGACCCTTTAGAACTCAAATAAACCATAAATTCTTTTTCTTTTTTTTTTTTAACAAATTCCTTTGCTTCCGAAAATGTCCAATCTGTCCAAACAGGAACACAAACCCAAAAGACTGTAAAAACTGCAAACCTCTTTCAGCTGCAGAGGGATTAAGATGTGCCTCAAAGTAACTTTTCTTGTAAAGTTCTGATTTTTGACAGGATGTGTTTTCAACTGAAAAAAAAAAAAAAGGTATTTACCCTGATAATTACC